>NW_015505832.1:357747-401113 GCF_001515645.1 Sinocyclocheilus grahami
CCCCCCTCCCTATGATCAACCTATAAACTGCAGTAAATGTGCAATCTGTAACACTGAAAATAAAAGCACTATTTTGGACAAAAACATGAAAATGTGTTATGTTAGTCCTAATGTATAGGAAAATAGCTAGGTACTTATACATTTCTGCCCATTAACAGAATAACACCTTGCTGTTCTTTCTGCTGATGCTAGCTGGAAACGCTAAAAAAACAACTTCACTAGGAAATACAGGAGTTAGTGATAAGCTTCATCAATTTAAACCTTGGGCACTGTAACAACTATCAAAAATGCCTTCAACCACCACGGAGGAGCGCACACACACATCATCCCAGGTTGAGTCTTATTTGTCTCCAGAGACTGTAATCTCAATCATGCGAGTAACATGCCTTGCTTAAAAAGTCAGTGAGCATTCACACCACTTTCCTCGACTAAATCACTGTGCCAAGGAGCTTATTGCCTGGGAAACCTGCAGTTTGGAGTGTGGCATAATTAAGTGCCTCACAATCAGCCAGTTGATAAACAAAGCCTGAATTGAGGCAAATAAAGGAGAGCCAACCAAATTAAAATAGAAAGCCTGTTGAAAGCCATGTTGATTACTTTTCTTCTTATTTCAGGAAAGGGACAATGCCTTCCATTGTTGGCTTATAGTGCTTACAAAGTGAATGACATTTGCCATCGGTAAGACCAACCACTGACACTAACACAAATTATAATAAAACTAAATTAAACTTAAAGGGATAAATAATCAAAAAATGTAAATTCTGTCATCCCATACTCTCCCTCTTGTCGTTCCAAATCTATTTTAGTTATATTATAAGTTTCTTTCTTCTTCTTGGAAGCTGTTTTTGTCCATATAATGAAAGTCAAAACAACTTTTTGCCCATTGACTTTCAGCATCCAAAAAAAAAAAAAAAACAACTGTTCCTTCAATATACAAATTTTCTTGTTATGATTCAAGCATTTCATACACCATGCACACTCAGCAAATCCTTCTTACTTCTTGCAGGGACATCTATTGACTGCAATAATGTAAACCCCTCGTGTCTTTTTCATTTGTTTGCTACTGTATTTGCATTTAGTTCTGTTGCGTCAGGACTGATTTGGGCTAGATTAGATATTGATTGCTATTCTTGTGATTGCAGCCAGTGTGTTTTTATATCAGACTCTTCTTCTCTTAGTTTATTCATTCTTTCTTTCTTTCTTTCTTTCTTTCTTTCTTTCTTTCTTTCTTTCTTTCTTTCTTCTTTTTCTTTTTTTTATTTGAAACATTGAGAGGGTAATAAGAAAACATTATATACAAAGGACATTTAAATACCTACTGGAAGTGGGAGGAATTTTATATCAAAGTACATGTGTACTGTACACACACTAGTTATTTTTGCTGACAATTCAAAGAAAAAGTGATTTATGTCCATTAATGACAATGTCTATTACATTGCATACTTTAAAACTGCACAAGGTTCTCATTTATATCAAATGCATAAGTCTGGTGTAAGTGCATAACATAAACATTAAAATATAACTTTATTTCATATCCATCATATCAGTTTCACAAATTTATATCCATGTGTTTGGCGAGTACATTTCTTATGATCCAAATATTCAACATAGCTATATTTAGCCTCTTTCACATCAGAATCTAAAGAAAATATCACAAGTGCGCAGCCACCCAAGATAACATCAACCAATTTCAGAAGACTATTTTAAGGGTTCATATGAGTCACATTTCATCGAGAAGAGCCAGCGCTGTGAAATTTAATTTAGTTGCAATGCTGTGTGATTTTTGGCTTTATTAATGAGTTTAACAACTGACAAGCGACCGCTAGGAATAAAAAGTCGAGGCCCAAAGCACAGCTCGGATTGGCATATAAACTCTAATAAACTCTAAATTATTTTGATGAATTCTAAATGTGATTTATTTGCCGTGACATGGAGAGCTTCTGTATGGGTACTGGCAGTTATGGTGGAGATGGGTGCTTGGAGAGTAATTTCCAGCATATAAAAATTTACTGACTTCAGTGTGGGACATGGGAAGGTAATTGAAAGCAATATAAACAATCTGTAAAGCTGAGTGGACATGCTTGACTTTGTACAAGTGGAGAGGCAAGGGGAAGGGTGGCGACTTTAATCACCGAGGGCAATGGCGGAGATGCCGTCCAATCGGACGATGCTGATGTATTCAGGGGTGGAGAACTGAGAAGGACGGATGCCCGAGAGGGTGATAGAGCGGTATGGGCCAGGTGGTTCATTGCCACCCAGCTGCGGTGGCACTCAGAGATGCCCTACTGAAGTCCTAGCTAAATCATTACCAAAAGATCTCTGCTCAGTGTGAAAAGTGACTTCCAGTTCAGCTCAAGGCTGTGCGGGTTGCTCTGCATCAAATCAGGGGTCAGCTCTCACAGACTTATGCGCCCACAGAGAACATTTGGATTGATTGATGTTACTCTCACATCTTGCACTTGGATCCCGACATGCCTTTAAATCGGAGTAGATAATAGGTCTTCAACATAGAAAGCTTGAGAAACTTGGAAGGCACTGTGTGACTCCCCAACTTCCCAAAGTGTAAGCGGGCAGCTTTCAGCTTTCACTGAACTATCGATCTCTCCTTGTGAGGGTGCAAGCCAAGCAGTTGTGCTTGGCAGCGAAGTCCAATTATGAAAATGGAGCCAAGCTTGTTCTTTGTAATTTCTCTGTATATTTAAGAATACTCCAGGGCCACCATTTAAAACTGTTTGGAGATAAACAATGCATTTAAAACTGTTTGGCTGGAGAGAACGCTTGCTGAGTGCAAAACAGAGCAGAGATTGTGGGAGACGGAGAGATAGAGAGACCCCATTGCACTCTGCATTAACATGCGATTTCAGTGATCAGATCATGATTGGATAGCATTTCACCATATTCAATTCTGAAATATCTCAAATTAATTTACTTTATTTGAATTTATTTACTTAACAATGACATCACAAGAACTTCTGTGGCAAAAGCTCTTTTATGCCTGTGGGTTTATGTGGGCTCTTGGCTTTTTCTTTATATTCTTCTCTCGTAATGTGAAAAACACAACAGGCACATCTTGCGATCTGGTCACCCCATGTAATGAACAACATCCAATGAATTATTACCCTGGAAACTGCTTGGAATCTTTAGTTTTTTCTTCCCAAATCCTCACTCACATTTCTTTCCTGGTCTGTTTTCACAGGGGTACTTTAAAACGTCCTTTTCTAACCCAATCTTCACTTCTAATCTGTATTTTCATCCTTTACTGTTGGAATGTTTCTAAAGTAGAAAAACACAATAGACCAGGTACAGCAATATCTGTCATACTAGCAAAAAGCATTTTTTGAATTATCCACTAATATTTTTTTAAATTCTGTAAATAAAGAAAGCCTATACATGTTGTAATAAAACTGTCATTTTCTGTCACATCAGAGAACGCATCAGAATGTACAAGTATACATGCAATCCAGCCAAAAATATCCAGACACTATCCGGATACGAAATGCATGTTAATGCGAGGAGTAAAGAGGGCCAGAGATAACCTTCTGATAGACTGCATTTCAGATCCAGGCAAGTGAAAGCTCTCGGATGAGGGTTTGAGGGGTAGGCGTGCTGAAGCAGAAAGAGAAAGCTATCTTGCAGGGTTTTTTCTTGGGTAAACTGTGGCAGTTGCAGGTTTTGGATAGCTCCTCTCTGCTACCTGAGTGTGAAAAACGAGCAAAGCTTGAGACTGAGATGGTGCCAATCAACTGCTGGCTGTCTCTCAACAGCTCTGTCTGGATGAGCTGCAAAGAGGGCTGTGTGAGTGTGTGTTTGTGTGTTGCCAGTGTGAAGAAAGGCAATTACTGATCTCCTCACCTGCAGTAGACTTGGGAGGCTCATGCTCTTCACACACTGTTCCAGCATTTCCAATAAAGCACAACCTCCTTTAGCTTTGCTACAACATTCCATATTCAAAAGCTAACATTAATGGTCCAGACCACTGAAATTATTAAAGTCATTCCTATAATAACTTAAATAATTTTGTGAGAATAATCAGACAGACTAGGAACAAGGTCACACACACACACAAACACACACACACACACACACACACACACACATAGAGCTGGTCCAGTTTTTGCCTGTCTGACAACTTTGTCGGGGAGCTGCAGGATCAAAATCTTGAACAGATATAAAATGAGCAAATATTGTCTCAAAGGTTATGGAAAGGGGTACATAATATTTATGATGAAATTTAGTCCAATCTATTTTACGGTCCACCCACTTAGAGATTTCTGGTGTCGTCAGTGAGATTGACTGATCATTTTCAAATGTTACCAATGTACAACAGCCCAATCAATAGCATGGTAAACATCGGCTGAATATTTATTAATTTCCATCGACAAATAACATGATGAGATGTTATCCATCTTCACAGCTAATGGGCGACGTCCTCTCTCAATCATTGTATGGTTGTGCAGTGGGGCTTCCTTGAGTTTAGTGCAAAAGCCTATGCTGATAACCTTAATGTATTGATCATTTCAAGACTCCCACAGCCAATTTGAGTCTGCTACTCCTCTGAGTCTCCTTTGTTCATGTATTTGATCTACAGCTGCACGCTCAGTCATGCTAGACACCGTGCCTTTTCTTGATTAATGGACATGGACAATCATTTGATCCAGGGGAGCAGGCTACTTTATTTCCTCAATGCTTTTTGGAGAGCTAATTCATAAGATAGCTGCATGGCGCCCCAACGAGTTTGCAGTTTTGATTTAAAATCTGCATCAAGACCACAATCAAAGGAGTTTATGGAGGAGACAAGTTACAGTAACAAGAAAGGTCTCTTTTTTCCTTTACTATATCTATAGTGCAATACAAACAAGGTATAGGTATATTTGCGTACATTTAACATGACTGGATTGTTTTATTGAGCTCACAATGCTTTTGTGTCTTTCCCTGGTTATTTAATTTCTTTGAAAATGGTCAATGCTTTCAGACCATAAGAGTAGGTTTCTAAGAGGCATATTAAGGCAAAGTGTTTTAAATCAGAGCAGATTGTCCAGATTGTGTTCGGAAATTGCTAATGTTACACGTCAACGGATGTACTTTACATTCACACGTTGTCCATTAGGTGGTGTGAACAAGGGGGTGGGTGTGAGAAAATGAAAGGCCAGGGAGTGAGTGTAAGAGAAAGAGACTGAAAGCACAGAATTACATGCTGGGCAGTTACCATGGATCTAAAAAGCTGATTTTTTTTTAATGGTATCAAAATATAATGACATTAATTAGGAAGTTCTGACAGTCATCTTTGCATAGCCTTTTTTCTTCTGGGTGTAAGGTCCATTATAAATCCTGCCGTAATGCATACATCGGTTGTAAGTGACCGACATTTGATTTCAATAGAGTTTGAAGTTAGCGTGTTGCTAAGCTAAGTGTGGTGCTCTAACAAGCATAAAAGCACAGCACACAGAGATATTAGATAAAATAATCAATGTTTAATTACACTGAAGTACTTTTATTGACATTATTCTCTCATCTTATCCAGCATCTTACAATTGTATTATTTTTCCCCCCACTGAGGAGTCAATGTCATTTTAGAACTCCATGTAGGATACATGCAATGCTAATGTTAAGAATTTTGCTAAAACAAAGTATCAATATATATATACAGTGGGTACGGAAAGTATTCAGACCCCCTTAAATTTTTCACTCTTTGTTATATTGCAGCCATTTGCTAAAATCATTTAAGTTAATTTTTTTTTCCTCATTAATGTACACACAGCACCCCATATTGACGGAAAAACGCAGAATTGTTGACATTTTTGCAGATTTATTAAAAAAGAAAAACTGAAATATCACATGGTCCTAAGTATTCAGACCCTTTGCTGTGACACTCATATATTTAACTCAGGTGCTGTCCATTTCTTCTGATCATCCTTGAGATGGTTCTACACCTTCATTTGAGTCCAGCTGTGTTTGATTATACTGATTGGACTTGATTAGGAAAGCCACACACCTGTCTATATAAGACCTTACAGCTCACAGTGCATGTCAGAGCAAATGAGAATCATGAGGTCAAAGGAACTGCCTGAAGAGCTCAGAGACAGAATTGTGGCAAGGCACAGATCTGACCAAGGTTACAAAAAAATTTCTGCTGCACTTAAGGTTCCCAAGAGCACAGTGGCCTCCATTCCTTAAATGGAAGACGTTTGGGACGACCAGAACCCTTCCTAGAGCTGGCCAAACTGAGCTATCGGGGGAGAAGAGCCTTGGTGAGAGAGGTAAAGAAGAACCCAAAGATCACTGTGGCTGAGCGCCAGAGATGCAGTCAGGAGATGGGAGAAAGTTGTAGAAAGTCAACCACCACTGCAGCCCTCCACCAGGCGGGGATTTATGGCAGAGTGGCCCGACGGAAGCCTCTCCTCAGTGCAAGACACATGAAAAAACACCTGAAGGACTCCAAGATAGTGAGAAATAAGATTCTCTGGTCTGATGAGAACTTTTTGGCCTTAATTCTAAGCGGTATGTGTGAAGAAAACCAGGCACTGCTCATCACCTGTCCAATACAGTCCCAACAGTGAAGCATGGTGGTGGCAGCATCATGCTGGGGGGGTGTTTTTCAGCTGCAGGGACAGGACGACTGGTTACAATCGAAGGAAAGATGAATGCGGCCAAGTACAGGGATATCCTGGACAAAAACCTTCTCCAGAGTGCTCAGGACCTCAGACTGGGCCAAAGGTTTACCTTCCAACAAGACAATGACCCTAAGCACACAGCTAAAATAACGAAGGAATGGCTTCACAACAACTCTGTGACTGTTCTTGAATGGCCCAGCCAGAGCCCTGACTTAAACCAAATTGAGCATCTCTGGAGAGACCTAAAAATGGCTGTCCACCAACGTTTACCATCCAACCTGACAGAACTGGAGAGGATCTGCAAGGAGGAATGCCAGAGGATCCCCAAATCCAGGTGTGAAAAACTTGTTACATCTTTCCCAAAAAGACTCATGGCTGTATTAGATCAAAAGGATGCTTCTACTAAATACTGAGCAAAGGGTCTGAATACTTAGGACCATCTGATATTTCAGTTTTTCTTTTTTAATAAATCTGCAAAAATGTCAACAATGCTGTGTTTTTCTGTCAATATGGGGTGCTGTGTGTACATTAATGAGGAAAAAAAAATAACTTAAATGATTTTAGCAAATGACTGCAATATAATATTATTATTATTAATATTAACCACATAAGAGGTAAATAAATAAGTAATTCATAAAATACATTTGTATGAATAAATTAAAAAAAATAAACCACTGCAGCAATTAACATTTTGTCATAACCTCTATTAAATTACATGCTATTTGGATTAGTTGTCTGTTCAGAATCGTGGGAGAATCATGATCTCAATTTAAAACCTAAAAAAATTGTGATTTTCAATTTATCCAATTTGTACAGCTCTACTCTTGTGTGTGACTGACTGTTTCTCCAATGACATACAGTGACAGGCAAATGATAATTTCCAGCCCTGACACAGGGGCGTAGTCATCATTTCAGAAGTGAGGTGGACAGAAATGTCAAATATAATGATACAATTTTTTTTGTCTAATTGGTTTAGAGTAACAGGTTTTATTATTATTATTGTTGTTATTATTATTATTATTATTATTATTATTTTCTTATCTCATATTATCTCTACTGGACAGTAATCAATAATTTGTATTCTATAATATTTTTCCAATATTTTCCTAATGACATTTATGATTTGTTTATATACTACAAAGCACTACATTATTCGGATGCTTTTTATTACTCGGAGATGACTTGAAAAACACACATGTTTTTGCTGTCTTCACGTTTCATTAGTCAAAATGTTTAATTTTATTCAGCTTAGCTACAGCAGAGACTGTTTTGTCTACAGCAATAACTGTATGCCTTTATCCATATTAGGGATTTCCTGCATGTCATAAGTTATTACTTCAAAAAAAAAAAAAAAAAAGTTATTACTTCTATGAGTCCGTTTTGGACTTTCTGCACGAGAACACACTCTGGCTTCGAGTATGAATGAAACATACACTGCATGAGAATGTTTACGCCTCGGTCCTGACTGCATCACTAGCTATGTTTCCATCACCATGTTTTTATGTGCTTTTTGAAGTATTGCATCAGAACTGAATGATGGAAATGGCCAATTTAGAAAAAAAAAAAAAAAACCTTAATTCACAAAAAAAAAAGTTTTATGCTCGCTTGAGGTGGTTTTGACTTGTGTGAAAAAGGGTTAAAGAGAATAATGGGAGATGGAAACACATTTTGCGAATAAATTCCTCTATGCACATCAAACATTCATGTGACTTTGCGCTATGGCACGGCATTATCTGACAAACCAGTGGACGGATCTTGTTGCATAGCATCTGAAATGTTGTTATGGTCATTCGTAAATGCCCAGGCAAAGTCTGCCGTCAAATGATTTCTGTATAATTGTCTCCCAGAACTGTCTTACCCGATTGCATTCCCAAACAGCAGCATCCACCTCCGAAAGCAATGACCGCATTTATTGTGTTTCGTCTGCTCGCTCTGAGACGCAAGTAATTTATTATAGCCTATATGAAAATTATTATATTCAGTGGCTTCTACTTTTCTTAGTGATATTTAGTGCCAGTTTAAAAGGAAGTGATGATGTTGTTCTCTTTGCCTCGTTGGATGGAAATGGTGCTTATTTGCAAATGTTTTATTGCGATATTCCCATTTTGGGCATAAGTAAAATTTGCAACTTTGGATGGAAATCCGGCTCTCTTTAATGGTTGTTTTTAGGTAATATTTGCTTTTATTCACATGCGATTGGATTAGTTACTCTTGAACTGGACTGTCATGATTTGGCAAATGCAGGACACTGCTGAATGAAATGCATCAGATGGGATTTAGAAGTGGGTATACAAAACCACTGCTTAGCACAAATAATCCGTCTACCATTTGGAATAGCCTTCGTGTCAGAAGTGCACCTATGATTCGTTAAAAGAAACTGCCTTCGTATAGGCAGCTAGATTTTGGAACAAAGCATTTGCTTAGTTATATACATAACAATCCCAAAGGAGCTCACAGATCTCTTAAGAGCTAACATAGCAATACATCAACACTGTTGACATCTAATTAGTCCATTAAATGGACAACAAGTTAACAATTGCCCTGGGTCACCAAATCCCCTGAGGTAAATATTTGAAAGGTGCTTTTCTTTTACAATCAAATAACATCATTGATTGTGCATCCAATTAATTTTCATTTCGATTTTAATTGCTATTAGATGACGATGGCTCACTATTTGAGCCATAGAATCAAATTGCATAAGAACAATTTGAGTGAGAATAAAAAATCTCATCTTTCTCACTTCTTCCCCTACATACCAGTACAGTTTCCTATTACCGAGTTGAACATTTTGGTATGTGTAGTGCCTACCACCTAGAGTATGTCTCCCTCCTTTATTGATTTCATCCTGCAGATGAAATGTGCGGTTGCTGATTGCACATAATATATACAGTCTCAGAACACATAAAAATCCAGAGGACTGTAAAATAATAAGCTGATTCGCAATATGTGTAGCTGTTTCTACAGATGGTAAGACTAATAAATTCCTGGAGGATAGATTTTGATTTATATAAATATATATATACACAAAGTACACTCATCTTTCTTTGTTCCGATTTATACGTATTCTTACTTCAGAAGCCCATCTAACAGCTGTGGATTACATAGTATAAATTCAGCACGCTCTACCATTACTTCTAATTTTCAATAATAGCTTCCTTCTTTCTTTTATATGACAAAAAAATGTCCATAAGTTCCTTCATACCTGTAATGGGATTACAGGTACACGAACCTTGGTAATGAAGACATTTTTACAGTATGTAGCCTAAAGCGACAGAGCTAAGAAACATTTTAATGTGTTGACCTCTGCAAAGTAAATAGCTAGGGGTTTTGGCCTAAAGCTGAGATCATTTCTTTACCACTAGAGAATTAAATTTTAGTAATTGTTTTCAAATATTTCCCAAATATTTCCTGTCAGATCCGGTAAAACACACATCTTTTTAGATTTAAGGATTCTTTTTTTTCTCACACAGTGTGTGGAATTCAAATGCAAACCTAGTTGTAAATGCAGCCCTGTGTATTACATGAAGTGCTTTGCATCACCCCTTCATTAAAATGGACTCTTTGTTACCCATTTGTCATTTAGGCATTCAACAAGCGAGATTCTCACGGAAATGATTACAAAACATATTTAACATCTCACCCTATTTAGCAAGCTAAAATCTCTGGCTGCATGTTCCTGTCAGCACTTTTAAACACATTATGATATGAATGTGAAAAAAAGTCAGCTTTGTAATATCTCCATTTAATATCCACAAAGTAATTTGTACTGCATCAGCAAGTAGACGGCCTTAAATATGTCCTGTGACCATAAATAGCAATTTCAGTTTATTCTAATAGACCAAGCAAGTATACACTAAAAGAAAAAAGAAACTGGAATTAAAGTTGTTTATGCTAACATTCAGCTATGTTTTATTCATCATGATTCATTAATGCTTTGCAATGATTTAGCTTTTTGTGGGCAGAAAACATGAAAATGCCATTATGATGAAGAATGTAATTGATCTTATTTCAGGAGAAACACAAGCCTTTGAACTCTAATAGTCCATGATGCTGGTGTCTCTTAGTAAGACACATTCTCCATCTTTTTGATGTTTCTCTCTCAGACATGAGCACACACGCAAATGTGCGCACTGCATTTAAGATGACATCTCCATATAGCTTCATAATGTTGCCGTTTTTGTGTAAGGGAAGGAAGCCTCGGAAAATGAAGAACGCCATCTGCTTCTCTCAGCTCCAGAGGAAAGAGATGCTGAAGCAACCGTGCAGGGAGTGGCATAACTAAACAAATGAAGTGATTAGGACACCAGCAGAGGACAGAGGACACAAAGCCTACAGTTATTATTCAGAGAAACACGCTAAAATAAACAGAGAGGATTCCTAGAAACACACACACACACACACACACACACACTTTGATGCACTACTGGTGACTGACCAGGAGCAAGGGGTGAAAAAAGTAACAATCCAATAGTAATTGAAAGGCAAAGTTAGAGTCTGCCGTATGATGAGATGCACCCAACAGAAGTGAAGCTCCATTTCAACAGAGGCTGCATTCTCTAAAGGTTAACACAGTCTGGGACTCTTGGTTATGACAAAGATGGAAACCTTCACTCTTCCATTCGACCCTCAGCTCCACTGTGCCTCTCTGCCACACCAAAGAAGACATCTACATGATTAGGAAGTGTTAAAGAAAAAATAAAACCTGCCGAACATATCTATGACTAGAAAACATAATCATTACTGGAGCTTTAAAGTGTAAATGATAACCATACTGGTTCATTTATGCAAGCACAGCATATATTTGAATAGGAAAAGAATGAAATCAATAAAGTTATACGCCAAGATTATATTCCAGTAACATATTTCACATGTTTTGGATCTGTAAGATTTCTCTGTAAGAGGTCTCTTATGCTCACCAAGGCTGCATTTATTTGATCAAAAATACAGTAATAATTGTGAAATTTTAATTTGTTTAAAATTGCTCTTTTATGTTTTCTCAAACTATAATTTATACCTGTGATGGCAAAGCTGAATTTTCAGAAACCATTACTCCCATGTTCAATGTTGGATTATTAGAAATCATTCTAATATGCTGATTTGGTGCTCAATAAGTTATGTATGTACACACACACAAACACATGGACACAAGTTGCCTGTTTATCAGCTTATAATTTGTCTAGCTAGATTTGGAGGTCATGACTCTGAAAAAGTTCATTCTTATATAAAAGTTGTCTTTACATTTCAGAAGTGGAAAAGAAAGCGGCTACAAACTTTCCCAACAGTAACTGGACGCAGACTGCCTACGATGCTAGAATAAAGATGGCATTCTGGATAATTGGCAAGGCGCAGCAATGCACATCATATTAGGATTATTCCCCCCCAGCTTTTTTTTATTTCGCTGCATTCATTTCTGCTTCATTTTATCAGTAGTGCAACACCTAGTACAGTGTATGTGAGAAGGAAAAATGCATAAGAATAAAAAGATAAAGAAATTGCAGAGAGAGGATGCAAACTGCCAGAAGCGACCATCATGAGACTCTGAGCCATATGCGTCCCAGCAGAATACTGTGGAAGACAGCAGGAATGCCATTTCTCTGCCATTCCCCCACCTTTCCTCCATCATTAGTTTAATAACCATCCGATAAGCAGCACAGACTCAAGTCGGCCTCTTTACTTCCCGATGGTCATAGATCTCAGAACCTGGCTGTGTTATGCCACTCTTGAGCCACTACTGAAACAATGGGGCTTGATGAGTCTGCCGCCATCACTGAGGATTTCACATTGATCTTTTCCCATTAATATAAGCCGCTTAGGCTGCCCCACAGAGACACTGTCTAAGAGTACCATGTTTCTGAACTGTTTCAACATTGCACACACGGACACAATAAACCTTACAAACTCACTGTACCGCTGGTTATCAAAAAAGAGTGTTAATATTAGAAGCACTTTGAAATGAAAGCCTATTCCCACTGAGGGTAGATGAGAGCTGTTTGCATGACAAGAAGTGCATACTTGTGCACAGACATACTGTATATTCATGTGTACATGCCGAGTCAGTTACATTTAATCATTTTGCAAATGCTTTTATCCTAAGCAACTAACAAATGAGAAAAAGCACAAACAATGTTTAATAAAGGAGTGAAGGAGTGAATTTTAAGAGTGAACAAAAAGTTGTACGAAAGCACAGGGACATAGAGAGGAAAAGGAGAAAAAAAAAAGAATAGTTGAAGGAATAGTTAAAAATGTGTTATTACTCACCCTCATGTCGTTAAAAACCTGTATGTTTCTATTTCTTCAATGGATAACAAAATGTTGATTACAAAGGAATTACAAAGGGAATTGTCAACAAATCCAGATCAACCAGTTCTTTGAAAAGATCCAGTTCAAAGGATCGATTCGCTCTCAAAACATGTAAAGGAGAGGTAGGCTGGAAAGCAACAAAAATAAAACATAACAAAATAAAAGCAAGAGAAAATAAATAATAGTTGAAAGAATAGTAAACACACACACACACACACACACACACACACACACACACAAAGTGTGCCAGTTACTCACCCTTGTGTCACTGCAAAAGTTTTTTTCTTCATTGGATCACAAAAGAAAACTTTGAAGAAGTTATTGGTCTTTGTCCAATTTTGCAATTACAAAGTAATTTGTCAACAAGTCCAGATCTAAAGCAAAGCAAAGCAAAGATAATAGATAGATAGATAGATAGATAGATAGATAGATAGATAGATAGATAGATAGATAGATAGATAGATAGATAGATAGATAGATAGATAGATTACTTTTTGTTCCTCAAACAAATCTATGTATCACAAAAGTAAGCCATTCATGTTTGGAACTTTGGAACGTTGAGTGAATGATTACTGAATTCTCATTTTTGGGTGAACCATTGCTTTATTTACGGCATGGCTGTACTGTAGGTTAGATAGTAAGTGCTCATGGAAGAGTTGTGTCATCAGCCTGCAGTTTGTGATGGTCTCAGCAGATCATGTGGAGTTTGAAATGTCATTCCACCACAGTGAAACAGACAGAGTGAAGGTTGTTGTAAGCAAGGATTAACTATATTAGCAGCAGGCCGCTCCTCACACACTCATCACGTGACGTGAATTATGACTATATACATGTCAATTTCCTAGTTGCTGTTCCAATGGGTTACTGAGGCCACACACGCATGATCTACATGCTCTGTTCTGTAGACACTCTTTAGGATGTATGGGCTAGTCTGGCTCTAAAAGGCCAGTGGCTGGTTACGTAAACAACACTTATCAAAAGGGCATCCAGGTTTCCAGGTTAACTGCTGCTGTCTGCCACAATCAGTTTTGAAGGCAAGAAATGCCAAGTCTAACTGTAATGTTGCTTTATTCCTTTATTCCCCTGCTAATGGGGGACGGAGTAACATATTCATATGCATTATCAGCCACGCTCAAAAGCTTTTGCTTAATATTGTGATATATGTGACTGTGAATATATGAATGCTCGGGAAGGAGTGTGCACCGCTGTGAGTATTCGTGTGGAATGTGTGTGTGATATAGACAAAGGTGTCCTTGAGGGCTGATACTCAAGGATAAAACCAAAACAAACCCTGTAATTGATGTAGTTTGGAGAGCAGAGGGCTTTTAATGTATGATATCTCCTCCAGAGTCAAACAATAAGGAGTGTGACAATGCTACCTAGCAACAGAGAGGAGAGTGAATTCTCATCCGAAAAGGGAAAAAATGGTGTGTGAGTAGAGTGTGTACGAATGTGAACAAGCAAGAGAAAGAATATGTAGTTGTCTGACAGCAACAGAGGTGTTACATCTTCAGCACCTTACCATACATAAAACCCTTAATTCGACATGTTTAGTTTGCTTAAACTCTCTGCCATGCAGAACTGGGACTATCTTTTTGTTGACTCACTCTGTGATTTTGGAACAACAAATGTCTTTTGTCTGAACACACATTTTCACTCTGAGGTTGATGGACGGGGTTAAGACTATATCTCCTTGCTTGCATGGATGCAATAACTGTATCTAAACATGGGAGTGTTTAAAGTACAAAAGATGGAGAAACAGCAGTGACCGAAAGAGGAGACAAGAGGAGAGAATGTGGCAAATTAAAACCAAATTAGTTTTGTCCCTGATTCTTAAACTGATAGTTCACCCCAAAATGAAAATTTGATGTTTCTCTGCTTACCCCCAGGGCATCCAAGATGTAGGTGACTTTGTTTCTTCAGTAGAACACAAATTATGATTTTTAAGTCCAGCCATTGCAGTCTATCAGTCGTATAATGCATGGCAACGGTAACAATATCTATGAGAGTAAAAAAAAACATGCACAGACAAATCCAAATTAAACCCTGCGGCTCGTGACTACACATTGATGTCCTAAGACACGAAACGATCAGTTTGTGCGAGAAACCGAACAGTATTTATATCATTTTTTACCTCTAATACACCACTATGTCCAACTTCCTTGAGCGCGCGCAGGCATCCGGTGCATGAGGTGTGTACGCGCTCTGGCGTAGTTTACGCAAGTGATCTCTCGCGCGTATACGTCACTCATTGTTTACACAGTGCACAGTCATTGTAGGTACGACAGCTAATCAAAATGGTACTTACTTCCGCTTATCCGGATTGTTCAAACTGACTTAAAACTAAAAGATTACGTTCTCTCGGGCGAACTCATTCGGGAGTGGTGACTTTTCACGTATTCCCAACTTCTGAACCTGCTCGCCTGAGGTTATGGTTGATTGCTCTTCGGCTGGATATCAAACACTAGATAGATAGATAGATAGATAGATAGATAGATAGATAGATAGATAGATAGATAGATAGATAGATAGATAGATAGATAGATAGATAGATAGATTACTTTTTGTTCCTCAAACAAATCTATGTATCACAAAAGTAAGCCATTCATGTTTGGAACATCATGATGTTGAGTGAATGATTACTGAATTCTCATTTTTGGGTGAACCATTGCTTTATTTACGGCATGGCTGTACTGTAGGTTAGATAGTAAGTGCTCATGGAAGAGTTGTGTCATCAGCCTGCAGTTTGTGATGGTCTCAGCAGATCATGTGGAGTTTGAAATGTCATTCCACCACAGTGAAACAGACAGAGTGAAGGTTGTTGTAAGCAAGGATTAACTATATTAGCAGCAGGCCGCTCCTCACACACTCATCACGTGACGTGAATTATGACTATATACATGTCAATTTCCTAGTTGCTGTTCCAATGGGTTACTGAGGCCACACACGCATGATCTACATGCTCTGTTCTGTAGACACTCTTTAGGATGTATGGGCTAGTCTGGCTCTAAAAGGCCAGTGGCTGGTTACGTAAACAACACTTATCAAAAGGGCATCCAGGTTAAACGCCGGCCTGCTGCTGTCTGCCACAATCAGTTTTGAAGGCAAGAAATGCCAAGTCTAACTGTAATGTTGCTTTATTCCTATAGTCTCCTGCTAATGGGGGATGGAGTAACATATTCATATGCATTATCAGCCACGCTCAAAAGCTTTTGCTTAATATTGTGATATATGTGACTGTGAATATATGAATGCTCGGGAAGGAGTGTGCACCGCTGTGAGTATTCGTGTGGAATGTGTGTGTGATATAGACAAAGGTGTCCTTGAGGGCTGATACTCAAGGATAAAACCAAAACAAACCCTGTAATTGATGTAGTTTGGAGAGCAGAGGGCTTTTAATGTATGATATCTCCTCCAGAGTCAAACAATAAGGAGTGTGACAATGCTACCTAGCAACAGAGAGGAGAGTGAATTCTCATCCGAAAAGGGAAAAAATGGTGTGTGAGTAGAGTGTGTACGAATGTGAACAAGCAAGAGAAAGAATATGTAGTTGTCTGACAGCAACAGAGGTGTTACATCTTCAGCACCTTACCATACATAAAACCCTTAATTCGACATGTTTAGTTTGCTTAAACTCTCTGCCATGCAGAACTGGGACTATCTTTTTGTTGACTCACTCTGTGATTTTGGAACAACAAATGTCTTTTGTCTGAACACACATTTTCACTCTGAGGTTGATGGACGGGGTTAAGACTATATCTCCTTGCTTGCATGGATGCAATAACTGTATCTAAACATGGGAGTGTTTAAAGTACAAAAGATGGAGAAACAGCAGTGACCGAAAGAGGAGACAAGAGGAGAGAATGTGGCAAATTAAAACCAAATTAGTTTTGTCCCTGATTCTTAAACTGATAGTTCACCCCAAAATGAAAATTTGATGTTTCTCTGCTTACCCCCAGGGCATCCAAGATGTAGGTGACTTTGTTTCTTCAGTAGAACACAAATTATGATTTTTAAGTCCAGCCATTGCAGTCTATCAGTCGTATAATGCATGGCAACGGTAACAATATCTATGAGAGTAAAAAAAAACATGCACAGACAAATCCAAATTAAACCCTGCGGCTCGTGACTACACATTGATGTCCTAAGACACGAAACGATCAGTTTGTGCGAGAAACCGAACAGTATTTATATCATTTTTTACCTCTAATACACCACTATGTCCAACTTCCTTGAGCGCGCGCAGGCATCCGGTGCATGAGGTGTGTACGCGCTCTGGCGTAGTTTACGCAAGTGATCTCTCGCGAGCCCAAGGGAGTTGGACATAGTGGTGTATTAGAGGTCAAATATGATATAAATACTGTTCGGTTTCTGGCACAGACCAATCGTTTCGTGTCTTAGGACATCAATGTGTCGTCACGAGCGGCAGGGTTTCATTTGGATTTGTCTGTGCATGTTATTTTTACTCTCATAGATTTTGTTACCATTGCCATGCATTATACGACTGATAGACTGCAACGGCTGGACTTAAAAATCATAATTTGTGTTCTACTGAAGAAACAAAGTCACCTACATCTTGGTTGCCCTGGGGGTAAGCAGATAAACATCAAATTTTCATTTTGGGGTGAACTATCCCTTTAAGATAAAGCAGGCTACAAACATAAAAATCCATATACCAATACACCTTATTTTGAATTAACCTGTTAAACATTGCCAAAGTACTACTATGTTTTAGTGCAACCTCCTACAGTACAAATTTCCATGCTGTAACTTAACAAAATAATGTGTACTGCCATGTCAAATATCTGTTATACATACTGACAATTCTAGCATTCTCTTCAATGAATATATTAAATAAGACACAACTGATTCCAAAACATGGCTAGGAAGTTGTTATAGGGCCCACTTCCAAATCTGTATGACATGATTTGGAGTTGCTTCTGATGACTTAATAATACTACTACTACTAATACTACTAATACTACTAATACTACTAAAAAAAAAAAAATATTATTATTAAAAAGTCCAAATAACAATATATAGTGTTTTATTTATTAATAATAATTGTCAATAATAATAATTTTAAATATATATTTTACCACAATACAATTAATATTTCTATAAACTATTATTACTGTTGTTGCCAATAATAATAATAATAATAATAAACGCACAGTATTCAAGTTCCCACTAATGATTACAGAAAATAAAAAATAAATAAAAAATCAGACAAAGTATGCATTCCTTTTTGCTCCTATTATCACATAAATATGAGTTGATAAGGAGTTATGCAAAGGATGGATTTTTGTATAAGTGCATTTTCTGCACTGCCAAGCATAACACAAGCACATGGACCAACCAAACTATGACTGCCAAAGTGCATGGTCTCAACCCTTGAAGCAACAGGGAGCTCTATCACAGAATGCATCTGCACATCCCTCGGTGTGAGATTGGTCTGCGTTGCAGCTCCTCCACAATGAAATAAACCAGTTTATGTGGGTGCACATTGCATTGCTCATGTGTAAATGCACACTGACTGCAGTCTGCTATGAAAACCTGTGACGTTGACTGAAGATTTATATGAAATGAAAATGGAATAAATAGACTAATAAACCACCAAACAGACACTCTATAGTTTGTGCACGGGTGTGTGTGTGTATGTGAGAAGCAGAGAAAAGTGCATTTCTAGGGGCACAAAATGAGGTCCTCCATCACCTTTTTCCAATGACAGTCGGCCCACATACAATACACAGCAGACGCAGACATAGTCCATATCTCCTCTCTATACATTTAATATCACTGCATTCAGCAGAAAAAAAGCCCCTAGCCTTTAGCTCATAGATTCAACCTGTTCAGGTTTTATCTTTAAGGCATAATCTCCCAAAAGAGCATTGATCGTAACTAAACTCCTAAAACATCTAGGTCTGACATCAGCAAACCAAAAGCATTTAGATGTCAGTGATGACTATTCTGTTTTTAGCCTTGGCCTCTTCAGCCATTATTCCTATTATTCCTAAACTGTGAAAATAATAATAATAATAATAATAATAATAATAATAATAATAATAATAATAATAATAATAATAATAATAATAATAATAATAATAATAATAATAATAATAATAATAATAATAATAATAATAATAATAATAATAATAATAATAATAATAATAATAATAATAATAATAATAATAATAATAATAATAATAATAATAATAATAATAATAATAATAATAATAATAATAATAATAATAATAATAATAATAATAATAATAATAATAATAATAATAATAATAATAATAATAATAATAATAATAATAATAATAATAATAATAATAATAATAATAATAGTGGACAAACATATATTTGTCTAAAATAAATAAATAATTAAATAAATAATAGTTGAATTATTAAGTCATGTATTATTATTATTATTATTAGTGTTGTTAATAAATAAATAAATAAACAAATAAATCTATAAAACTTGTCATATACCACTGTTATTGTTGTGTTGTTAAATAAATAATAATTACATAAAACAACAACAACATAATATAAACCTAGAAAATGTAATTACCTAGAACACTGTCTAACACTTGATGGCTTCAGAACACTCTTTGTCATCAGTTAGGAACCTAGCTGTGCTATTTGATAGCAATCTTTCCTTTGAAAACCATGATTCTAGCATTTGTAAAGCAACATTTTTCCATCTTAAAACATATATTACAACCCATGCTCTCAATGTGTTCATGACCTCAAGGTTAGATTATTCTAATGCTTTATTGGGTGGTTGAATGTCAGCGGTGACCAAGTCAAGTAGATGAGCCCCAGAGACAGTTTCCCTGCGAAGACCTCATCAACTAGATGACCATCGGGAAAAGACCACAGGGAAGTCCTCTGCACAATTTGACCTGTGTTGCAGCCTGGAATTAAACCACTGGATAATAATAATAATAGTGGACAAACATATATTTGTCTAAAATAAATAAATAATTAAATAAATAATAAAACATATATTACAACCCATGCTCTCAATGTGTTCATGACCTCAAGGTTAGATTATGCTTTATTGGGTGGTTGAATGTCAGCGGTGACCAAGTCAAGTAGATGAGCCCCAGAGACAGTTTCCCTGCGAAGACCTCATCAACTAGATGACCATCGGGAAAAGACCACAATAGTGGACAAACATATATTTGTCTAAAATAAATAAATAATTAAATAAATAATAGTTGAATTATTAAGTCATGTATTATTATTATTATTATTAGTGTTGTTAATAAATAAATAAATAAACAAATAAATCTATAAAACTTGTCATATACCACTGTTATTGTTGTGTTGTTAAATAAATAATAATTACATAAAACAACAACAACATAATATAAACCTAGAAAATGTAATTACCTAGAACACTGTCTAACACTTGATGGCTTCAGAACACTCTTTGTCATCAGTTAGGAACCTAGCTGTGCTATTTGATAGCAATCTTTCCTTTGAAAACCATGATTCTAGCATTTGTAAAGCAACATTTTTCCATCTTAAAACATATATTACAACCCATGCTCTCAATGTGTTCATGACCTCAAGGTTAGATTATTCTAATGCTTTATTGGGTGGTTGAATGTCAGCGGTGACCAAGTCAAGTAGATGAGCCCCAGAGACAGTTTCCCTGCGAAGACCTCATCAACTAGATGACCATCGGGAAAAGACCACAGGGAAGTCCTCTGCACAATTTGACCTGTGTTGCAGCCTGGAATTAAACCACTGGCCAGAGGAGATCTGGCCCCACGACTGAGCCTGGTTTCTCCCAAGGTTTTTTTCTCCATTTCTGTCACTGATGGAATTTTGGTTCCTTGCCACTGTCACCTTTGGCTTGCTTAGTTGGGAACGCTTAATTTGTCAATATTGCCGGCTTGATTGCACAGACATTATTGATGAACTGGATGATGACATCAATGAACTGACTTTAACTGAAAATTTGACTGTTTGTTATTGTCCTCTTGCATTACTGACAAACCATTTTCCTGCTTGACACTGTAAAGCTGCTTTGACAGAATCTGCATTGTATAAAGCGCTATATAAATAAAGGTGACTTGACTTGACTATAAACAAATAGTTCAAAAAACCCTTCAAAAAGTTTGTAAAACTGTCAGACCTCAATTATCAGTAGTGCCTCTCTGTATGGTTGAAAATAGAAGCTCTGTTCTGTTCTTCCACTCTTTGTGTCAGTGCTCTCTGACACCTCTCATGCCGAGATCCAACACATACCTCTTCCCCCCCCCCCATTATGTCTGTCTCAGGGCTACCATACAGCCCATCATATAGCATACAGGATTTTTGGCATTGTCACACATCAAAGTTGAAGCTTTACTTTTGTCAAAAGAAAAACAATTTGAGCCAAACTTTTATTTCCAACCCATATCTCATCTGTGGTTCAAGTGTCAAGAACCTGCCCCTCTCTCAGGCTCACATTGTCAGTCAGCTGAATGAATTAGATATGCCTAGCACACCAGCCAGTGTTAATATGGGGTTGTATTGAACAGGCCTTGTTTAAGAGGCGGCTTGAGATGAGCTTCGGTTCATGTGTGGCTCATGTAAAATGGTAGATTTGTCATGGCAGGACAAAGCGGGCGAGTCGGATAGGGATGGCACGATGTGACATGAAAGCATCAAAGGAAGACGGTGTGACAAAGACTGTTGTTTTTCATGAAGTAGGCTGAAAAAATATCACTGTCAGTCACTCCAACTGACAGACAAGGAATTCTACTAAAGCAAAATAACGAAAGCAATGTTTTGTCCCTAAGATCTTCCAGGTGTAAGCGATCGTGTGAATATTGTGTAAATATCATAACGAAAGCAATGTTTTGTCCCTAAGATCTTCCAGGTGTAAGCGATCGTGTGAATATTGTGTAAATATCATGTGTGGCAAATATTTGTTGCATATTATTATACAACTCACTGGAATCCTTAATTCTGATTGGCCAACCACATCATTCAGTGGTCCAAATTGTTGTATAATAACCACTAGACGATCTGTTTATGTATAGTATTACCTGTTGTCCCTGCCAACCAATCTCCTCCATTGTGCTTGTTTCATGTCTCTCATAACACTCTCTTCTTCCATAATACAATTATATCAACTTGAATAAGTATTTTCTTCCCCTTTTATTTATTTATTAGGCAAGGATGCACATAAAAAGTGTGGCCATAATCACAAAATGAACCTCTTCAGGATGATATAAGAGTCCTCCACTTCCTGCCCAGTTCTTTATTAACCTGTCAGTGTTTATTTTGACTGTACATTATGACATACGTAGCCACAAATAAATAGTTTTATCAGGAAAGCTGCTTATAAGTACACACTGCTGTTATTTCTACAGTAAATTAATGGGAAGATGAGTACTGTAAAATCTAGTGTCAATTTTTAAAAGGACCGTTATGCATTATCTTTTGTATTTGTTGCATCTGCACAAAATCATCGCTAGCAGATGTGCTCGGCGATATGATATGATGAAAGATTCAAAAAACCAAGTCACTCTGAACAAACCATTAGATTTATTTTAGCAATTTTCTGTATTGTTGTTTGAATTAAGGTGCACAGGGACCCACATTTGCTGATGCCTACATTAAGTAAGTGTGAGGCAGTGTGTCTGAGAAAGAGACAGAAGCAAAGCAAAGTATGGAGTAAAATGAGAATGGAAGAGCAAAGTGGGACAGGATCAGTAAATTACCTCACAAGAAATGGTGATAATATTTTCTCTGTGGACTTGACCTCCTATAAATTACACTTTGCATTTAATAAGCCTTTATCATGAACTTGCTACCTTATATGCATTTACCTAATTAATCAGAGATGGCAGTGCAGTGACTAACTTGCTTTACTCTGTATTTTACCGTGTAAAAAAAACTAAAAAACATTATAATTAGAAGAGATGATCTAGTTTTCTTTAATGAGAATTGATGGATATTCTCCTGATCCGTGAAACCCTTTCTCTTTTGTTCCACCTCCCACCTCTGCTGTCCCTACGAACCCAACTGCAAATCAGCCACTTCTATAAAAACGGCAAATGAGCCTGTGTGTTTGATTAATGGGCTTAATTTTCAGAGGATTTGACTCTGCTACGATAGTCCACTTCACCTCTAAAGCTTTCTGATGATTAGATTTAGACTGTGTCAAAAAGTCAAACAGCTTAGAGACAAGTGTTCCTGAACCACTCCCTCTGCCATCCCCTTCCTGACGCACTTGCTAACCATTAACACCAACTGTAGTCCCATATCTTACATCCTTCTTAAAGACATTTGCCCTGGAAGATAAATGTGAAAGTTCTATTTTGCTAATGCTCCAAACCTCTCTCTGATATTCTAGACAGTGTGACTTTATATGCGTATCAACTGGTAGAGATACTGTTTGTACTGTGGTTTATTTGCACATTTAAGTTTGTGCTTTATGAATACAGCACGCAATTTGTCACAAAACAAGTCAAGATGATGAGGATCTTACAAGTGGAGTTTATTTGTTTTTCGCTACCATGTCAAAACTTGCAGCTGTAGCGGATCAGCTCATGGGGAAATATGAATAATTAACCATAACTAGTTATAATTAACTATTCATATTTTAGATCCACTGTAGATATTTAGCTGACCACTCAGGGTCAACCGTCTTGTCAATTCTAAGAACGTTAATTTCAGAAAGCTACACTTTACACGCCCATCTAAGCGTTAGCCAGATGCTAACAGCCAGCAGTTGAGGCAAAGGGCTTAGCTTAAGAGTTAGCGTTAGTTACAGAATGAGAGCCGGCTCGCATTCCACAAGGTTGTAAATGTATCGGGTTACCATGAAACCAGGGTCTTGTTCGGCGTCCTGGGGTGTTACAAAGTATTTGTGAAATCTAGCTAACAAAATATATATTGTGTGTTGGAGTGGTCCAGACGCTACACCGCATTAATATAGAGTTTAATGTGTGATCACAGGTGTGTGTATAATGCATATTTTATGGCTTCATATGTGGCTCATCCGATCAGAATCCAGTTTCATAATATTATTATTTTATTGTTTTGAGTGTGTTACATAAAACACAGTTGTTTCTGCGCTGACGCCAGAATTTCATAAGAATATTTTCAGTTTTGCAACGTTCAAGTTACAAAAAAAGAGTAAATATTCATATGAGACCCTTTCATTTATAAAGTATTTAATTCACTGGATCATACAATTTTTTTTAAATTAAAATATGATTATTTAGGAAAAATAAAAAATACAAGCAAACAGTACCGTTCAAAAGTTTGGGGTCAATACAATTTTTAATACTTATTTTATTATGTTTCAAATAAATGCGATTTTGAACTTTCTATTAATCAAACAATCCTGAAAAAAAATATATAAAAAAAAAATATTAAGCAGCACAGTTGTGAACACTGATAATAATAAGAAATGTTTCTCAAGGAACAAATTCGCATCATAATGATTTCTAAAGGATCATGTGACATTGAAGACTGGAGTAATGGCTATTAAAATTCAGCTTTGCATCACAGGAATACATTTCATTTTAAAATACATTAAAGTAGAAAACTGTGATTTTAAATGGTAATTTTATTTCATAACATTACTGTTTTTACTGTATTTTTGATCAAATAAATGCTGCTTTAACGAGCATGAGATTATTCTTTTATTAAGATAAATATGCATCTTACTATATCTTGATATATGCCATTACAACGTTACAAGATCTTGGTGAAACCACCAACCCTTAATCGGGACGAATTTTGCAATGTTTGCTCATGTTTGTCTCTTTTTGATGCCATGAAGATGCAATTTTACTCTACTCAGCGACCAGCAGTGTTTTATCTTATCATTAGTTAAAGTCTGCATTTACACAGAGGACCTGTTTTTGGAACAGCACGAAAGAGCACAAGAACGCTTCACTGGCACATCTCAAAATTAACTCCACTCAGCATAAAAGCCAACATAATTTTAATCTGGTCCAAGAAACAAAGCAGAATTTGCCAGCCTTGTAAAAGTTTAATTGGGTAATCCTATAACCCAGTGGGTCAATCCTTGTTATCTCTCCACACAAAGATGGCCACTGCATTATTGAGTAAATGTTGTCTCTAATACATTTACACAGTGACTTCTGATAGAAATCCTGTTAATATTACATGTGAAGCTGGGTTTTGATGATGTAGGACAAGCTAAAACTAGGGCTTTCCCCAAGAGAAACCTAATGTTGCCTTAAGGGAGACTGCCTTCACTGTTTTCTCTCTTCTGTGCTTTGGAGACAGATGA
This sequence comes from Sinocyclocheilus grahami, assembly GCF_001515645.1. NCBI lineage: Eukaryota > Metazoa > Chordata > Actinopteri > Cypriniformes > Cyprinidae > Sinocyclocheilus > Sinocyclocheilus grahami. The sequence goes on from NW_015505832.1 coordinate 382,939, forward strand.
CATTGCTACCAGGAAATGGTTTTGTTCTCTGCATTTTTTTTTTTTAAACATGGGTAACACTGCTACGTACAGATTTTGTAAAGAAATAAATAATTATATTTATTTATATTTTAGCAAGCAAGAAAGAAAGAAAGAAAGCCAAAAATAGAATATTTCCATTTCCTATTTCTAAAAAGCTTTAGAAGCCAGGGAATGATGGTATATTCATACGTGAATGTGATTGTGTTTTTCTATGAGTCTCTGATATTTTTGCACACTTGAGAGTGACAGCGAATATTTTTTTTGTACACTGTTTACATTATCCTGCACATATTTTAGCAAGACAGAACAAAAGAAAGCAAGAATGCAAGCAAGGAAGAAAGGGAAGCAAGCAAGCTAGTGTGGCAGGGTAAGTATTCTATCAGCTTTTGGCCCCGGTTGGGGTGTGATTGGCAGACCAATGATATGTAAGCGGCCATACAATTTAAGGATTCTTATTTTGAAGGGTGTGGTGGTGTTGTTGATTTTGGGTTCTCCTCGCCCTGGCCTTTCCCTTTCCATTCCAATGTGTGGTCAGGTAGGATAAGATTCTATTGATGGTGTATTGCTGAGAATGGCTCGAGGCTAATCTGCACTATTTATAGTTTGATTAGAGTGGGGCTGGTGGCATCGGCATCGCGGCACATTTGTGGCGGAGTTCGCTTGCAGGTATGTTTGGTGATTTGTATTAAATTTTTTGATCACTTGCAATGGTGGTATTTATTGTGTGTTGCTCTCAGTAATAGTGACAAAAGCGGGTGTGTGAATGCTAGTCCGTACATTGAGCCACGGCACTTGTTGGAGTAACCATATAGCTTTGTGTTTGGTCTTCGTTCAACCCTAATCGGAAGTACGCCTCTCCCTTTCTCGCACATGGGGTTTAGTAGATTTAGGTTAACGCTTTGGTTTTTCTTTGTTAAATGTAAAGGGAAGGGGGAATGGAACATCACAATCTCTACGCCGATCCCTTGCTGAAGATGCTACATGTGACGCCGCTGCTGTTTTGCTTACGGGCATTTTTTGTGTGATTAGGGACATTTGTACTTCATTGCTTATGGCTTTGCTGCGTGGTGGGTCGTTTGGGCTGATAGCTATAGCTTTGTGTTTCTGCTAAGCTATTTATCAGTTTTATTTTGATTTGCTTAAAGTATAAGTGTTTGTTTTGTTTTGTTTTGTTTGCGCTTTGCGTGGTATTTTCCTTTTGTAGTCTGGGTTTCCTTTTGCAAACCGTGTTAATTTGACTTTGTTTGTTTTTCATTTTGTGCTATATTTGGTTGATTTTATTTTGCAGCTTTATCGCCCACTTATGTTTTTGTTTTGTGCCATGTATTGTACTGGGTCAATGTAAAGAGTTATAATCCTTATTTAATTTACTGCCTTGGTATTCTGGTGCCATTTAGGCACTGCTGTTTGCTTCTGCTGCGTCTTGTGCCGTTCGGAGGCCTGAGTACTGGAGTTACTACGTCCAGTGTCTGTAAACTTAATTTGATTTTGTTGTTTTTCTTTTCATTGTAATATTTGGTTAAATGTTTTTTTTTTTCTCCAGGAGCCAGTGATGACTCTGTGGAGCAGGGGAGGCTAGCTGCTTTCCTTCGGTGGTGTGTTCTTTGTGGGGTGCCGTGTATTGTGGTGCGATCTCTCTTTACAGTGTGTGTGTGGTGTTTGATTTGATGTGAATTTAGGTGGGTTTAGACTACCTCCCAGAGTTGCAGCTGGCCTGCCCTGTTCCTGCTAAGCCTGGCCCTGGAGAATTATTTTTATAATCTTGTGGGTGTGTTTCATGGGGAGGAGGGGGGGGGGTAATTTTATTGATGCTCTTACAACAAAGTATATATTTTTTGTATTGATGCTCACGTCTCACTGCATCTTATTTCTTGCCCTCAATTGGTCAAACGTACATGTGTGTCCTTATTGGGAGTATTCCCTGGTGCCCCACCAGGGTGGCATAGTCGATGAAACTAATTGTGATTTAGGGACTTTTAGACCTATGTGAGTGCCACACTAGCAAGGCAGGCAGGCAAGAAAGGAAGAAAGAAACAGATTATTTATATTTCCTATTTCTAAAAGGCTTTAGAAGTGAAGCCAGGAAATGATGACGGCTGATTTCCATTCAGATCCAGACCCTGAAGAACCATCTGTAGATAGACATTTAGAATTCAACTCATGACCTTATGATAATGTTCCATCAGCAGAAGCAGACAGAAGTTTGGGAAAAAATGGAGGAAAAAAAAAAAAAACAGTCCGCCCTGTTTGCATCATCAGATCACATACACTGCAAGAATACTGTAGGTGCTTCAACATTTCTCCCCCAAACTGGAGACGCAGATGTGTGCCAAGAAGTGCAGTGAGCTCCCGTTTAACAGTGCTGTTAGCTGCATGCCCTAATAATGGTAAATTGTTATTTCATTAGCACTAATTACTAAAGACAGTTAAGAGCAACAGGGTAGGCACACTGTAACTAATTTTCAGAGCATGCTGTAGGTAATTCTTCAGGAAGATTGTTCAAAGGCTCTCCTGATTTCAGCGCATGAAAGGCAGAAAGCAAATCTAAGAAATGATTTGCAACACCTTCTATTGAGACTACCTGAAAGCCTTTCCAAATGGCATGGTGACAAAAACTTTCTAATGTGTCCAATATTTGGATGGCTACCGTGGAGAGGAAAAATAGAGAACAAATTGTGAGCGTTATGAGATTATATAGCTGGCGATGAGGTGGCATAACTGCTATCCTGCAGTGTTAGAAATACTATGGAAGGTGGCCAGCAGGAAATGGACCGGTATGTATGTTACAAATAGCAATATTCTGCTTCGTTGTGAATTGTAAACGCAGTACCCACACATACCTACTACTTACAACCTGCATGATGCCAGCATCCCTATAAAAAGGATGGCGGCCGATGCTCTTTGGCGACCCATTAACCTTTTGTTTGGTAGAGAACAGTGTATTAATTTGTTTTCATTAAATTATTCCTAACAATCAATATCAGCCGCAGGAAATACCATGATCACAATTGGCAGGCAATGTTCACTATGGGAATCTTTAAAATGGTCCGTCCGAGCTCAACTTTGGAGAAGTCTCTCTAACGGCTACATTTGTTATATGAAGCAGAGTGTGTAATTGCCTAATTGCCTAATTCAGTTTAATTTTAAACAGTACTTACATTGTTCTAAAAGTGTTTCAAAGGCAGGATAATCAATGCCATGATTATGACAATGTCCCAATCATTCAAGCTACATATTGTATGTAAGAAATAACCCCTCCATTGGTAGTTGTAAAAGTTGATCTCAAAGGATAATTCTGCTATTGATCAACAATAAGTAGTTGTTCATGATCGCTAGACTATAGAGAACAATTAAGCAATAAGCACAAGAGTGCACAGGATTGCTGCTGTATTGATTATCAGATTGTGACTATAGGCACTCACGGTTACATTAGACACAATATAGCCATTTTTGTTAGAAGAAAGGATCTGTTGCTCCTTCCGTTACAACGTAACTTTATTTCTTTAGCAACATAAATTGTTTTAAAAGACATGATCAGCCAAATAAATACATAAATCTTACATAATAATAATGTAAGACAGCTACAGTGGGGAAAAAAAGTATTTAGTCAGCCACCAATTGTGGAAGTTCTCCCACTTAAAAAGATGAGAGAGGCCTGTAATTTTCATCATAGGTATACCTCAACTATGAGAGACAAAATGAGAAAAAAAATCCAGAAAATCACATTGTAGGATTTTTAAAGAATTTATTTGCAAATTATGGTGGAAAATAAGTATTTGGTCAATAACAAAATTTCATCTCAATACTTTGTTATATACCCTTTGTTGGCAATGACAGAGGTCAAACGTTTTCTGTAAGTCTTCACAAGGTTTTCACACACTGTTGCTGGTATTTTGGCCCATTCCTCCATGCAGATCTCCTCTAGAGCAGTAATGTTTTGGGGCTGTCGCTGGGCAACACGGATTTTCAACTCCCTCCAAAGATTTTCTATGGGGTTGAGATCTGGAGACTGGCTAGGCCACTCCAGGACCTTGAAATGCTTCTTACGAAGCCACTCCTTAGTTGCCCGGGCGGTGTGTTTGGGATCATTGTCATGCTGAAAGACCCAGCCACATTTCATCTTCAATGCCCCTGCTGATGGAAGGAGGTTTTCACACAAAATCTCACGATACATGGAGGTTATTCACTAGGTTCCCCCGTGTGGTTCTGGGATTTTTGCTCACAGTTCTTGTGATCATTTTGACCCCACGGGGTGAGATCTTGTGTGGAGCCCCAGATCGAGGGAGATTATCAGTGGTCTTGTATGTCTTCCATTTTCTAATAATTGCTCCCACAGTTGATTTCTTCACACCAAGCTGCTTACCTATTGCAGATTCAGTCTTCTCAGCCTGGTGCAGGTCTACAATTTTTTTTCTGGTGTCCTTTGACAGCTCTTTTGTCTTGGCCATGGTGGAGTTTGGAGTGTGGCTGTTTGAGGTTGTGGACAGGTGTCTTTTATACTTATAACGAGTTCAAACAGATGCCATTAATACAGGTAACGAGTGGAGGGCAGAGGAGCCTCTTAAAGAAGAAGTTACAGGTCTGTGAGAGCCAGAAATCTTGCTTGTTTGTAGGTGACCAAATACTTATTTTACCGAGGAATTTACCAATTAATTCTTTAAAAATCCTACAATGTGATTTTCTGGATTTTTTTTTCTCATTTTGTCTCTCATAGTTGAGGTATACCTATGATGAAAATTACTGGCCTCTCTCATCTTTTTAAGTGGGAGAACTTGCACAATTGGTGGCTGACTAAATACTTTTTTGCCCCACTGTATCTATAACATTCTCTATCAGTAACAGTAGTAAGATTTTTTTGTAGGGTTTAGAAAGTGTCCTGGAAACGGATGCATCACTTCTTTTAAAAAAGTCTCTTTGCCTTTTTGAAGAACACAGAAGAAAGTGAAAAGAGCCTAGTCAGAGTAACAAGAGAAAGAATAATGAATGAGGTCTTGTCTTTTTTCATTACTGGAGTGAAGTGGTGAGATGATGCAGGATATGGAGCTATACAGATGTGGGGGGTTAGAAGGTGGAGCAGAGAGAGGCAGAGAAATACGCAAAGAGGATCATGTAGGAGGAAATAGAGATATCCTTTAATTTGAGACCAATTGCACAGGGGAGATGGAGCATCATGCAGCAGACACTTGAGAATCGTCCATCTGCAAGGTAATAAATTCCATGCGTATTAGCATCCAGTTTCACCCACACTCTATATCTCTCACACAGGCACACAGAAACGGGCCCCTAGGTACAAGCAGTCTCTTTATGGCTATGGAAAAACATTGTAAATGAAGAACTGATTGTTGGGTTTAAAGAGCACACGGGTTCTGCTGTAGAAGGGAACAGACTGTTTTCATGCTTCCTTTATGTGGCTGCCAGACACATAACAAAGCTTACTTTGATTATAGCTAATGTATAAAGAGGGATGTATGTGCCCCAGAAAGCTGTTTGAATTTGCATACACTGTCATGAAAGGTTAAGGTTAATAGCAGTCCTGAAAAAAAAGCTAAAATGGCATTTTTAATTAAAAGAGTATTTTTAAAATTGGTTTTAATACATTTGAAATAAATTAATCAATTCATACACATTTTGTGTAGAAGTATGGCTAGTGCAATTCACATCTTTGGCTTTCAAAAGCCATTTCTTGTTCCAAGCAGCACAGCATAGTGCAACAATTTCAAAAATTGCACTGGAAACCAAAGCGAAAAGTTGGGGCACAAATTAAAATACCAATGTGTATTCAAGAACAGCAAACATACATTTTACCGAGAACGACTGGTATTTGTCAACCATCAAATAACAACTTCTCTCAGAAAGCCTGCACAACAGGTATATTAATGTATATTTGACATGCTACACTGCTGGTTAGTCTCCATTCACCTCTGACAAGCGCTCATCACCAGGACAATCAGAAGGTACTTTCAAATTGCACACTTAACCAGAGGTGGGTGGATGCTGATGAAAACCCTGTAATACAGAACAAAAACTCCCCATTGTTCCTTCACACTGAAATCTGCAGCATTAGATGTCCTCCTCTGTCCTATCCTTGCCTGGCTAACCACCCGCAGGGGAATGGCCAGCTAAGCGGCATTTACAGTGTTTTCAATTGGATATGATAAGCTAATTCCACAGGCCAGCATTCTGATTCCCTCTAATGTTATTTTTCTTTCTTTTTAACATGGCCAGCCTGGCCCCGAGCAGTAAAAGTTGAAATTGGACAGCTTTAGATTGTCCGATTGCCCGAGATATTCAATTATCAGAGATTAACCCATAAAAACAAGTGCATCTGGCGCCATCTCTGATCTCACAAAAGTCTAAGGCAAGAGACTACAGACAGAGGAACTGCATATAGAGAGAAAAATATATATTATAATAAATATATATTATAGCAACTTCCTTCTTGTTCAGAAAAAAATAATTTTATATTATTATATAATTTTTTACACAGCAGGTACTTTACTTATTTTAGTGATAAAGGTTTCACCTTCACCCAAACTAGCTGGGATGGACTGCTTGTGAAAGTGCTAAATCAGGTCAACTTCACTCTGAAAAATGAATGAATGAATGAATGTAAGCACACCCTAACTCACAGATATATTGATCTGAAAATTGTAAAAGCTAAGATTCTAAAGCATTTTCTCTTTTCAGAGCTGTCAAAATATAACATTAATAATTTATCACATTACAAACAGAATTTATGCTGCAACATTGCTTGAACAGTTGCAATGGCAATTGCACATAGTTATTTTCTACATAAATAGTTCAATCTACTTATATTTTTTTCCTCAAGAGTTAAAATAAAATTCACAAACTAACTTTTCACATTCTACATAATCATTATAGAATGCACAAACTAGTATACAACGTTTTTGTCATGTTATTTATTGTCAAATATCGACAAAACACTGTTAGTATGCACAGTATTACGAGACCATGCTGTCATCTACTTTTATTAATTTCCACCAACTATGGTAAATGTCTGAAAAACTCGAACATTGATTACCTGTGGATTACTTATTAAGAAGATTGATTATAGGGAGCAGTATACCATGAAAGATACATTTAGAACTCAAATGGTCCATTGTTTGACAAACGTAGTTTTTGCTGACCAGCTCGAGAATCATCAAAAATATCAGTCAGTCAGCATCTGCATTGTTAATTTATCAGCTGTGGATTAGATGAGCCCCATCAATCCTAGTATTGGCAATTTAAACACGGCATTGACCTGCTATAACACTATGGCTCCAACTGATGCTTGCTAAAAAGTGGCTCATAAAATGGCCCCTTGTAACTCTAACCGCACATTATCCAATGATCCAATCAGGCGATTGATTCGCTCCTGCCTGTCCATGTCTTAATCACCTTTAGACATACAGTGGGTATAGAAAAGAATCACCCCGCTTTAAAATCACATTTTGTTGCTTTGCAGCCTGAAATGAAGACGGACACCGTTTTTATTTTAATTTTTTATACAGCTGTATTTACTCAGTGCAACTTAGAACATCCAAGGGAAAGATGTAACACCAATATGTTAGAAAAAAAAAAGAATTACCGAGTTGGAAAAAGGATCATCCCCTTGTATCAGTATTGTGTTCTATTTATTTAACATTTTGATACTGCTTTGCAATTTTACTGTTTTTACTGTATTTTTGAACAAATAAATGCAGACTTGGTCAGCATAAAATAAATCTTTAAAACACAAGAAAAGGTCTTAATTATTCCCAACTTTTTATATTCCCAACTTTATGTATACACATACATGCTTTTCTTTCAAAAAAAAAAAACTTTTGAAGTTCATAGGGGATATTGGGCAGCCTTGCAGTATAGGTGTACAACACCATGATGAGTATGTGATGACAAATCTGAAAGTAATGCATTAAAGGGAAAAGGTGAGGGAGGGAAAGGCTGATCTATCTGTCCACCCAAATGTGGAGGCGCCTCTGCGTTAGATTTCCTCAGAGGCCAATAACTCTGCTCGAAAAGGGATTATGCCATTTCAAAGGTCTGGGTCACCACAAATAGACTTGCTCCAATAGCCATCTATCGTGTTCGGCACACCATTTAATACAGCATGGCCCCCCTTTCCTGCAGAATAATATTTACTGCCTGCAGCAATGCATTTGGAATCATGAAGGACCGAAGGCCGGTTCAATATTGGTTACATTCATGTCGATATTGATTCTGCATAATCATTAGAGAAGGCAGCCTTTCACCCTTCATCTCATCGGGAAGGTCAGAGCTTTAAATTCAAGTCTATGTGACTTCATGAACTGGAGTGGCACTTAAAGTCACACTCTACAAGAGATACGGGCACTGTTCGCCCTGAATATAAAGGAAGGGGAGCTGCTCCAGATTAGGGTGACCTGAAAAGACCGGAACTATGTTGGTAAGGTGACTCACAATACAGAAGACAACAGCCTTTCATCCCATAAAACAATAATTATCTGAAAAATAAGGCTGATTTAAAAATTTGGACACTGTGTCAACAGATGCATGCATTCAGAAAGTTCAGGCAGCAAGAGTCGGGACTTTATTCAGGGTCTTTAAGCACTCAAGGGCAAGAAGGCCAAACAACCTGAAGTTCATTTTATTCTCAAAAAAAAACAAAACAACATAACATACTCCAAACTTTCACACACATACAGAAACTCAAGCAAAAATCAATAAACCTCACTAACTGGCCCTATTCAGTCTTGATGGCCATAATGCATTACTTTAAATAAAGTGAATTTCCATTAACAGTTGGATCTTTAGTTTTTTTCTGATAATGTTTTTTTTTTCTACGCTGACTAGAAATGTATTCCATCCAGATAGCAATGATTTAAAACTGCTATGTTATACATTAATCAAATTTCAATTAATTTGTTTTAATTAAATGAATAAGAATTAAATATGCAAAGGATTATCTAAGTCATTAAAGCACTAATTGGAACAAAGCACTTATATTATAATACTCAATGTCTGAACAATCATGACTCTAAGAAATAACATAGCACATTTGAATCGATGCAGTGGTTTTCTAGTTAACACTGCCTCCAGTAAATAACTACATTTCAGATACAGCTGCAAGAATTCTGTTCTAAAGCTCAGTTTTTTTTTTGTTCGTTTTTTTTCCGGAAATAATATAAAAAGCAAGGAATTCTCCACAGAGAGGTGGGGATCAAAACAAGACAATCGTAATGAAGCATTCACATAACAATGAAAAATGCAAAGACAAAATTAAGAATACAATCTGGCTCAAAGAAAAGGCAAAGCGGGACATAAAATGAGTGATCCATAAAATATAATATTCAAATATATGCAAACAAAAGCTTCACAGAATGATAAAATGTTATCATGGGAGGGAATACAAACAGATTACAGAGAAAACAAGGGATGTTGAGACGTCAAACTAATGAGGAAAAGCACAACTGCGTGTGGCATCGTCCTCAGGGAATGACGTTCGGGAGTTTTGTTCCCGAGACCTGAAAGTGGAGACCTTTTGAAGCCCAGACTGAAAGCTCTCTTTTTAGGATCGCATCCCTAGTGAGCCAGCTAGCTGAAAAAAGTAGGTTATATAGATTCAAGTGCATACAGATGCAGGTCAGGACTGCTCAGCAGGTATTCTTTTTTTTTCTTTTCTCCGTATTATGAAGACAACAATGAGACTTGCGTGACTGTACACAATGCTCAAAGCTCACAGGGATGAGTGACGTAACTTGCTAATCATTTAGCAGGCACTGTTTTTAACAAACACACCTTACAGAACATGTGCAGATCAGCTGGATGGTTTAATATCTTGCTCAAGAGCTTCAAATAAAAGGCGCTGGTAACTGACCAATTTGGTTACCACCATCCTAGAAGACAAAACTGTATTAGTCTACAGAACATGCATTAAAAACTGCAATCGCTGAAGAACATGGGATGCAGAAAAACGTGACCCATCCTCAGAAGTGGAAAAAGGGCAGGTTAGTGACTGGCTGAACATGAACAGGAGGACAGGATAAGTTTACTGCAAAAGAAAGACGAGCAGAACAACAACAAAATAAAAGTTTGTTGTGCAAACTTTGGAGAAAAGCCTCAAGGATATAGAACATGACAAAGCTGTTTTGAAGGGTGTGTTGGCGGCAGGAGCCAGAATGAAGGACCAGAGTCACTCCGCTATTTGAATCGTGATGGACCATGACGTCCTTGCGGCCTTCACCTTCCAAACAGCCTTTCTTACCTCTATAAACTGTAAACGTATTCTTCATCTCGCCTTAAATGGGACTCTTTATAACCTGTGTTTCAGTGAATAAAAGCATATCTATGTTTTGATCAGCACAGTTAAAGGAGACATATCATGCCCCTTTTTACAATATGTAATATAAGTCTCTGGTGTCCACAGAATGTGTCTGTGAAGTTTCAGCTCAAAATACTCCACATATCATTTATTATATAATTTTAAAAATGCCTATTTTGAGTGGAAGCAGAAACACACTGTTTTTGGTGCCTGTCTCTTTAAATGCAAATGAGCTGCTGCTCCCCGCCCCCTCTTCCAGAATAGAGCTGCGTCATTACAGCTCGGACCTGCTAAAAAACATCTGTTTTGGTTCTGATTATCATGTTTATCAAGCTGTTTAAGCTTCTGATATATGGTTTTCTGAGTGCACACATCCAAAGCACACGGACAGAAAGCGGCTGTCACAGCATGTGAGTACTAAACTAAGTGCTCTTTCACAAACAAGTTTATGTTAAAAACACACATGAGTTACAAAAACAGTCGGTTATGACTGTGAAGGTAAACAGCTGGGAAATAAATTGCATGCTTATTTTAGATCTGTGTGGCAGCAGCAATATACAGTAAATAAATCAATAAATCCACTGCTCTCTTGTCTCCTCTGAGGCTGGGACTCTAAATAGTGTTCTGTGCTCGTCTGTGCAGCCAAAGACAGAACAGTTAGCATTAGAACTGGTACACCGTTGTCGCTTGCGAAATCAAATGACGGCTCTGTGTGTGGAAACTTACAGATTAAGGGGCTGTAATATTATAATGAGATCCCTTTGCAACGTCACTAGGGGAGCGAAATCAGACGCGCTTGTTTTCTTGGACGCTTGCAGAAAATGGCTTACCAAAACAAAGTTACTGGGTTAATCTTTTTCACGTTTCCTTGGTTGGTAGATGCACCGGGGACCTGATTATAGCACTTAAAACCTGGAAAAGTCCGATTTTCATTATATGTTACCTTTAAGGCATACTGTAGTGAGGGGACTGTTAATAAGCACAAGGGAGTTATGTGAAGGCCATCCATTAAAGAATGTGTAAAAGTCCGATTGCAGTGGCGGGTACAGCTATTTGATGATGCATAAATCATTCCGGTGATCAGGGGCAGGTGAGGAACATAATTTTATTACAATCCACTGTCTGCCAGCCATTCAGAAGTTGGCCTTCATCATTGATCTGAGACCCACATTCCGTTTCCTTCTTATAACGGCTATAGTACTCATATAATAGCGACATTGCCAAATCTATTCAGTGGATTCTGATAATCTTGGCAAGGTATTATTCACATATTATCATGTGTGTGCGAATGATGCAAAACATAAGCAGCTTTAAAATATTTATTTTAATTAGTTTATAAATATATTAATATTTCTTTATTATAATTATATTAATAAACAAACAAACAAATAAGGTGGATAAATGTACAGTCACCGTAATTTTAATATACTTACTAATATAACTATACTATTAGGCAAATATTTGAGACCCTAAACCTACTAAACTACAACAATTATTAAAACCATAAAACAAAATCGCCAAACTAGCCCATACATCTTTATTCCAAATATTTTGAAATTGTATTTAAGTTATTTGCTGAAAACCGCCAGAATTCACAAATCAAATTCAAAAAGATAAATCAGATCACAGATATTCTAGAAACAACTTCTTTTGACATCATTGAATGCAATTTAATGGTTTTCAGTGTTTCAATAAGTGCTATCTGCAACTGAGATTCAAGTGCTAGGGGGATTTTCAGTTAATTATGAATTTAATTTGAGTTTGATCCTCAAATAAAGCTATGATATGGCTTCACAAATACATTGAATATGGTACCAGAGTTAAATTAACAAAAGGCACAAGAGTGATGTTTTAGAGGAGCAGGATAAAGTTGCTATAGTGACGTTTTCTTACAAGAATGTGTTGTAAGTATTTGAGAAGAAACAAAACTGGTATAGAATCAACATAAAAGGCTAATGTAAGCATTAGCAGGTCTTCTTGCTTAGGTTTTCATTTCTTTACTGCTAATCATCCCTCGGCAGTAAGAGAGATTATTTTCGTTCTCCATGCTGTGATGTCACAGGTGGTAAGACGAAGAGGGAGAGAGCGGGACACGACAGAGCAAAACCCCAGTCACCTCATTTTATTAACACAAGTCCATTCTCTAATGCAATCTCTGCTAATTAAGGTCACCATACCCACATCATAAATATTTCTCTACACCCACACACAAGGTCTGCTAGCTGTGCCTGAGGCTTGGAAAGCTATCTCTTTCTTTCTCTCATTCTTTTTCATACTTCTATTTCAAGGCCAAAAAAAAGAGAATACATCTGTTTATAAGCTCTCTCTCTCTCTCTTTGTATCAGGTGAGGCAGATGGGAGGAAACAATTTCCAAGATGTTCAAATTCTCACATAATGACCACTAAATGACACTTACATAAACTTTAGTGATAATATAATATAACATAGCAACCGTTCAATGATAATGTGCCACAGTCACACAAGAGTACTGATCGTGACCTATGACCTTTAGGGCTTTGAGACAAACCTGAAGGGGTGCCGGTGAGTGGCAGCCTTGACATTTAATTTGAATTCCATCAAAAGGGTACATTCACACATTATTATATTTGCAGATTTTGTTTTAGATTGCTATTAAGTAAAAGGGTCAGTGTGTGAAAACTGTGTGTGTGAACCAGACAAAGCCATGACAGAAAAAAAAAAAAAAAGATTTGACTGAGGCTGTGATTTTTTTATGAATCGTTCTTTTTTCTACTTAAACATTAATCAGGAGCGTAAAAGTACCAAAATGAAATAAAAATGTGTATTTTTCAATACACAGTCTTACTGTGCATAGTTGATGTTTTTTTTTTTAAGTTTGTCTTTATAATCTTTTATCAAAAAGATAAAACTATTCTGGTATGCACTGTAAATCTAATTAAATGTAATCGATTTCCACCCCAATATTAAGTATTCCATTTCAAAACATCAGATTATTGATCTCAAGTACCAATCAAAACTCCACATTCCTCATGTATCCACACCAAACTAACAACTTTGGCTGATACTAACAGCAATGTTGAAAGCACCACAGAATTATAGTGTTTTCATTTTTTGCCTCACAAATGGCCTACAAATAGTTTAAGTGGACAGTACACTCAAAAAACAAAAAAAAATAAAAATGCTTATTATTTATTCACCGTCACTCACCCTGTTCCAAACCTTTTGCACAAAAAAAACATTTTGAAGAATGTTTCAACTGCTTTTGTCCATATAATGAAATTCAATGTGCAAAGCAACATTGGAGCCCATTAACTTTCATTTTCAAAGCATATTCTTTTGTGTTCCACAGAAAGAAAGGCATATATGTTTGGAACAACATAATGGATGAACTATCCCTTTATCTCTGGCACATTAAACCGGGGTATGAAAAAGCATTCTAACATTAAAAAATGACATGCTTCACCTTCAAAGCCCGACACACAAGTAAAACACCAGCAGTGTAACCCAAGCAGACATGATCTGCTAAAAGCAGCCGGAGTGGAGGATGATCTAAAGTCAGCAGAAGCATTAAATACATGTAAATATGAGGGAAATAATATGAGATTTTCTAGAGGAAGAGATGCACAGGTTACTGTGCGTGAAACAGAGTTTATATCACTAAACTGCTTTCCCCATTGACAGTTGACATATTTGTGTGGGATGATGTGTTTGTTTTTGTGCGCCAGTTCGTGTGTGTGTGTGTGTGTGTGTGTGTGTGTGTGATAGAGAGACAGAAAGAGAGTGAGAAAATAAACGTGTGTCAACAGGTTCACATTAATAACCCACACCTCAGCTGGCCTACAACTCTGCAAATAATTTAATAACCTTTTAAATTGGCAGTTCTTAGTGCAGTGCATTACAGGAATGTAGAACAAAAGACGCTAGAACCAGACGCTCTTGCAGTCATTTATAGTCTGCAAAGTGAATATGATAAATAGAAAGTATTATTTAAAATGTCCTGAAATCGTTAACATTAACCATTAAGTGAATGGTCAGAATGGCTCTCTGAAGAGATAAGGCCTTCCTCAAACTCACATTTACTAGCTTGTATTTCTTACAGGATGAAATCATTGTTACATTTCCCGAGATTATTGCTATACAGATAAAATATAATCCATATTCATATTCATGTCTCCGTTCTCTTGCTATTGATTGCAAGAGAAAGAGAGAGCAAAAGAGAGGGAGATTTTTTTACAGCAGTACAGACATTGCATCAGGGTTGATCTGCGACGTGTGACCTCTATTTCATCAGGCTCCTTGACCCCGGCTGGAAACAGATTAAATACATGCATTTAATGCAAGATTGCAAGAGAAAGAGAGAGCAAAAGAGAGGGAGATTTTTTTACAGCAGTACAGACATTGCATCAGGGTTGATCTGCGACGTGTGACCTCTATTTCATCAGGCTCCTTGACCCCGGCTGGAAACAGTGACTATTGATCGGCTGGAGGAACAGACATGAGCTGCTTGGCTGTTCTTTATTCTGAGATAATAACAGTGAGGGAACATTTTATTTGATGAAGTCAGGGAGCGACACTCTCTTCAGGTAGACTTTGTGTGTGTGTGATCCTAACCTAGCTATACTTTAGGGACAAATTTGTAGAGAAATGTCCCCGGAATGTAGTTAAATCTGACAAAACTCATTTTGGGGACGTCCTCAAAGGGGAAAGAGGTGGATAAATAATATATATTTTTATACACACTATCGTACAAAATTTGAGGGTTAGTTTAGTCAATATACCAAAATATTTAGAATTGATATTGATATTGATTTACATTTTACATTTCCCAAAATTGCCACAAAATGTCTGTGAAGTAAATTCGTCAGCCATTAAACAAGAACATTCCAGTAGGTCAGACAAATCATGCTACTACAAGTCCTTCAAGGCCCCACAGGTCTGTGAAAGTACCCTACCACAAAATGCACAAATACGTCACCATAAAAAAAAATATTTCAGAAAAGATTTGAAGGTAATTGCATGTGATAATATGCATATTTTAAGTCAAATTTAAGCACATTAATATTAAATATATTATGGAATCTGATATTAAAACATTTCCCGTCTATCTAAAAGCACTGAGAACTGCTCTCTCAGACTGGTTACATTATTGATACCATGCTCAAAATTGAGTGCTGAACCCAGTGTTTCAGAGTCAAAAGCAAATTGCTCCTTAAGCTCTTCTTTAGGAAAGCAAGCATCTAGATGCCACTCACAGGCTTCGACGACAAACAGAATATCTCACATTTTCGTCAACAGTGGTCTCATGATAAACTATGAAATACTGTACTGTATGTACCCTTGTATATAGCAAGGAAAATGTGTGCACTTGTGTGTGCTAAAGCCTATATAGTGACCGAAAGCAAGTGTGAGAACATGTCAGGATTTATCTGTTTTACTAGAAGTGATCCTCTAACTCTTTTGAAAAGTTCAGTTCAGTTATATGCCCTTTTGCATTTTTGACATATCAACACCAAACACCAACCTTCAGATAAGCGTCTCTTTCCCATTCAGCCATTTTACCTCAGTCACCATATTGCTCTTCGATAATGGAAATTAACTGCATCTTTGAAGTCGAGTCACGAGAGATATTAAAGAGGGGGGGGGAAATGTTAAAGTCATTCCCTGGTGTCATTCCCCCTCTGTGATCCGAATCCATGTTATCAAACACAAATTTGTCATTACAGAATTGAGCTCCACTGCATCATATTCCGTCATTAAATTGCCTTGGCTTGGCGAATTACTTCCTGAAGGCCACCTCGTGCTCTGACTGATAGTGGCCTGCGGTGCCCCAGATAAAAATCATCCGCTCGGGCTGAATGAGATGAGCAAGATGAGTGAGGGGGTGTTATGTTACTCACCTCCACCAGCTTGTTGGCGTGCTCGCGGAAGACCTGCGCATACTCCTTAACCTCTTTCTCGTTACCGCTCTTGGCCGCCTCTATCAGCACCAGCAGAGGCACGTTTGTCTCCAGGAAAGAGTCAGATATGTGGTCCATAACAGCCTTCCTTAGCTAGGAAAAAAAAAGATAGAGAGAGCAGGGATCAGTTGATGTCCTACATAAACTGTCCAGCAGTTGAACTTGTACTTGGACCTTTGACTGTAAGGCATTTACAAGCGATAAACTCCAGGTTTAACACGGTTTCTAATAGAGAGCTTAAGTGTGTTCTGGCGTTAAAAACAGCTAGATGGAGCGCAACGGAATTGAACAGAAGGTGCGCTTATAGGTGCATTAGCTCCAATACACCGTCATGTAAACACTCAATACACTTCAGATGCTTCAAGGGGGTCTGTAATACCTGGAGAAAGGCACCATTCACATCCATCTAAATGGCAGTTTTCACCTGGAAGTGTGTGTTTTGAAATTTTCCCTTTTCTTTATGGAACTACAGAATTTTTTTAACCAATTACCCGAGTTGTAAATGTCTGATGGCAAATATATCATAATTTAAAAAAAAAAGCTTTTTTTTCCCATAAAAGAATACAGGACTACTTTTGACACTTGGCAATATTTGAGCATAGCAAGAGAGCAAAAATGCAAATTCTAGAGTACATACAAAGAAAACAGCAGACAATGAAGGAATAGTAAGCAACTTGAGGTGCCTTGCTTAGGGGCAAAATGCTAAAAGCTCATGGCTTGCTAATTGCAGTGATCAAGCTAGCAACCTTTGCGTCACTAGCCCTGAGCATAAGCTAGTTTCACAACAACCTAAAATACACAGGCATGCATTTTGCCTCGAGGTAAGAGAAAAGCTTAATATATCTTAAACAGGATATCTAGCTATAGCTACATCCTGTTAAATCATTGTTATAAAATTGCCCATTTTAGTAGCAGAAACACATCATCAGCAACATTCACAGTAATACGCAGAGAAAACATTGGCGGCTATTCTAATGGGGCAGTAGGTAGAGTCCCATGACACATGTCCTCTAATGGATGATGGGAAACATTCCTAACAAGCAATAATTATCATTCAGTGAGGCATGCACATATCTTAACCAATTAAAAACCCTGTGCTAGGCCATGGTCGGCAGACAGTAATGATAAATTATGGCTGAATGCGACGCATAATCCATCACTGGCAAGAAACTTGGCCAGTCAGATCTTGAGACTTGAGATGCCCTTAAAAGGGACATGCCATAGAAAACAGTATTTTCTTTTTCTCAGTTCAAAAATCCTAATAAATCGACAAAAATGAAAGCTGTGTGGTTATGAGGTTACATTCACACATCAGTAATCATAATCTGAACTACTGAAAAAGGGATATTCATATGTTTTTGTAAAACGGCATATTTGTGCACATTTAAAAAATGCAGTAGCAAACAGTCAGATTAAAAATTTCACCAAATTATTGGTAGAAGAAAATTATGTTTCCCCTTCAGGAACTTGAGCTGCGTCGAGTCGCTTTGGGAACGCCCTTGCGTGACCGCGTTCTGAAGCACGTGTCAAATCAGTCCAATGGAGCAGCGAGACGTCACAAGCGGGGTGACGTCAGCACCAGAAAGTATAAAAGCGCATCCAGCAGAGCGCAAACCAGCTTCTGCTCTTCAGTAGCGCTCTGTGTATGTGTCTGTCTATTTACTGTTGTCTGTCCACACAAGCATATATAAAAAAAAAAAAAAAACAATCATGAAAAAGTCTATGGCGAGCGAACGGCATTACAAATGCTGTGTTTCTCCCTGCCCACGATATCTGGCGGCGGGGATACACACGATTTGTGTGTCGTTTGTTTGGGAGTGGAGCATGCACGGTCAGCTTTCGAGCAGCTGATTGTCATCACTGCGAGTTACTCTCGCTGCGTATGCTCCGCTCTCGCCTGGCTGTGTTTGATGAGAG
>NW_015505832.1:402014-407430 GCF_001515645.1 Sinocyclocheilus grahami
CGGGGATACACACGATTTGTGTGTCGTTTGTTTGGGAGTGGAGCATGCACGGTCAGCTTTCGAGCAGCTGATTGTCATCACTGCGAGTTACTCTCGCTGCGTATGCTCCGCTCTCGCCTGGCTGTGTTTGATGAGAGCTGCCAGGCTTGCGATCCCGCTGGCACCAGTCTCCGCTGTTGCCGAGGCACAGCGCAGACTGTTGTCGTGGGGATCGCGGGGGGATTTAGTGGAGGGATCCGAGGCGGTTTCGTCTTCGTGATTATGGAGTGTGTTTCGTGCAGTCGCCAAAACAAAATACCATTTGGCCAACCTAGAAACAGGACGCTCGTCCTAAAAATAATTAGATGAGCGTTTTCTGAATCCAGATCACAGCCTTCACGACGGGGGCCTTCCGTTTTCCACGGCTAAATGGTCTCACCATTGTCAGGTCCCTGAGGGCAGCCCACCTGTGGAGGAAAGGATAACACCTCAGTATACGGTGCCCAATCCTCCTCAGTGCCCTCACGGAGGCTTATTGATACCCCTGCCACCCTCTGTGCTTCAGGGCTCAGTGAGCTCCGACGAGTGAAATTCCCAACTGCCGCCCGGCAACGGTAGGGCACAGGAGAGCTCGCCCCCTCAAGTGAGGGTGCTACAGCAGTCAGGTCGGTTGTTCCTTCAGTGCCCTCATGGAGGTTCATTGATCCCCCTGCCCCCTCGGTGCTTCAGGGCTCAGTGAGCTCCGACGAGTGAAATTCCCAACTGCCGCCCGGCAACGGTAGGGCACAGGAGAGCTCGCCCCCTCAAGTGAGGGTGCTACAGCAGTCAGGTCGGTTGTTCCTTCAGTGCCCTCATGGAGGTTCATTGATCCCCCTGCCCCCTCGGTGCTTCAGGGCTCAGTGAGCTCCGACGAGCGAAATTCCCAGCTACTGCCCGGCAACGGTACGGCTTGGTAGAGCTCGCCCCCTCAAGTGAGGGTGCTACAGCAGTCAGGTCGGTCGTTCCCTGCCGGTCATCCGCTTCAGGGCACCGAACTGGCTCCTCTAATAATACCAGACGCCAGCCTCGAGAGGCTGGTTCCCTTAGTAGATTTTCTGGTAGCATGGAAACTTCTACCAAATATCTCAAAATGGTTCCTGCAGATTGTAGAGAAAGGTTACAGAATCCAGTTCGGTTCTCGTCCGCCTCGTTTCAACGGGGTCATCTCCACACTAGTGGGCCCCGAGCAGTCTGTGATAATGGAACAAGAAGTAGATACTCTCTTGAGGAAGGGGGCCATAGAACGTGTTCCTCCTCTCGAGAGAGCGTCCGGGTTCTACAGCCGTCCCCTTATACAAGCTGGCGCGCCAGATCCTTCTGTGGGCTCAGGGGAAACTCCTCTCTCTAAGAGCAGTTTATATCCCTGGGTATCTAAATCAGGGGGCAGATATCCTGTCGAGACAGGGGCTGAGGCCCGGGGGATGGAGGCTCCACCCCAAGGTGGTGGAGCTCATTTGGAGAGAATTTCGTCAGGCGGAAGTGGATCTATTTGCATCGGAGGAATCGACACACTGTCCGCTCTGGTTCTCCCTCACGCATCCAGCTCCACTGGGGCTTGATGCCATGGTGCAGACGTGGCCGAGGTTTCGTCTGTACGCTTTTCCCTCGATCGCTCTGCTCCCGGGAGTTCTGGAGAGGGTACGCTGGTATGGGGTCCATCTGTTGCTAGTAGCCCCGTTTTGGCCAGCCCGCGTATGGTTCTCGGACTTGGTGTCCCTCCTCGACGGCTCTCCGCTGGAGATTCCGATCAGGAGGGACCTCCTCTCTCAGGTGGGAGACGCCATTCTTCACCCCTGCCCGGAGTTATGGAAGCTGTGGGCATGGCCCCTGAGGGGGCACAGCTCCTAGCATCTGGTCTCTCAACTGAGGTTGTTGAGACTATATTCCAGTCCAGAGTTCCCGCCACTAGGAAACAGTACGCCTTGAAGTGGAAACTTTTCGCTTCATGGTGCGGACAGCGACTGCAGGACCCAGTCAACTGTCTTCGGCGACCAAGCAGACTATGAGTAGGTGGGTGGTCGAGGCTATCTCACTAGCTTACGAGTCCCCTGGCCTCCCGTCGCCTATGGGGGCCAGAGCGCACTCGACCAGGAGTATGGCGGCCTCCAAGGCTTTCAACTTGGGTTTGGCCTTGCAGGACATTTGTGCTGCGGCGGGCTGGTCCTCTCCGCACACTTTTGTCCGTTTTTACAACCTAGACCCGGCATCTACCCCAGGTTCCCAAGTTCTCTCTTCGTGATGTGCTCGCAAGATACACACACAGGCAGGGACTTGGTAGTATGGTGCAGTGGGTATTCTCGTTCCCAAAGTGACTCGACGCAGCTCGAGTTCCTAAAGGGAACATCTCTAGGTTACGTATGTAACCATGGTTCCCTGAGGGAACGAGACGCTGTGTCTCTTTGTCATACTCCCTGCATCCCTGCAGGCGCTACTTCATCGAAGCTGGTTTGCACTCTGCTGGATGCGCTTTTATACTTTCTGGTGCTTACGTCACCCCGCTTGTGATGTCTCGCTGCTCCATAGGACTGATTTGACACGTGCTTCAGAACGCGGTCACGCAAGGGCGTTCCCAAAGCGACTCGATGCAGCGTCTCGTTCCATCTGGGAACCATGGTTACATACGTAACCTAGAGACGTTTTGTTGAAAGAAAACATGGCTAAGTCAATAACTGCTGCAAAAGTGTAAAAAACAGCCCCTCTCTTTGGCATGTATAAGGAAGTTTAAGGCCATGCTGGGCTGTGGAACAGGTCAGGAAACCAGAGCCAAGCATGAGGACGTCATCTTTTCAATCAATGTGCAGCACTCAGTTGAGGAGTTCTTGGCCACCTGAGCATGAAATTCAGAAAACAGAGCACACTCCATAGGTAATGATCCTTCTCCCCATGTGCCGGTGATTTAATTGAAATGTTTTAATGAACCCTGGCGCTCTGTCTCTAATAACCTCTGGTAAAGAATGTGTGCTTGTCTTCTTAATGGTTTGGGTGCAACTCCAGGGAAAATGAAATAGAAAAATAGTGACCAAACTGTATCATTTTTCTGCTTATACTGATTAAAAAAAACTAGAGATGTACTAGAGTGTACATGAGTCATGCGCTACGTAAAAAAATAACTACATAAAAAAGGACAGTACCGTACTAGTATTTGAATATTTTAATAATCTTAAACTGGGACTCAGTCTGACGGCATTTCATTTTTCCCCACCCCTTCTTAATTTGTTTTTTTCAGTTCTCACTGAGCTTGAGGGCAAGTGATCTGTCTCTGCTTTTCTTTTTTCTACTTTTTATTAAGATTATTTAAGCCATAATTATTTTTCTTCGACATCAACCATGGCATTTTAGGGTCAGCTCCGTTTGCATCTTATCATCATTATGCCAGTGAGATTAATTTCTGTTTACTGGGAAAATCTAATTTTCAGGTTGCAGACCTTTAAACCTTTATTTAATATACTGGATACTACAAATGTGTCAACATGTTAAATCAAACATGTTATTCCCTCACTTGAAAAGCTTGTTAAATGTTCCAATAGCATAGCTAGCACTGGCGAGACAACAAGTATAGCCCACAGTGAGGGCCCTCATGTCTAATGTCTTTTTCAAAGAGGGAATTGAAGTTATAGTCATGTAATCTCAGGACTAAATTGGAAAAAAATAGCTTGACGAATGGAGTGCTCCGCCGACTCCTCGCAGACTACAAAAACAGCAAGCCAAAAATTGGAAACACTGAGGAGAGGAAGTGCTTTGCTTTAAATTGCTCTGAGGGACTGAAAAATGGAAATCTTGTGATCCTACCTGTCATGTTCCCCTTTCTGTCTTTCTGCCTCTTTTCCCAATTTCTCCCTAATTCTTTGTTCTCTTCATCCATATGGCACTGAAGCGCCCGTATAAAATCAGCATAGCAAACTCAATCAAGTCAAATTCAGACAGAAACAAAGACAAAATAAGGAAGAAAGCGTGCACTTAGTCAAGCCAGAAGATAAATATTTTAATGTTGCAAATGGGGGGGGATCTTAAGAGATGAGATTAGCTTGTGTTTGCTAACTTCGCTTACAAACAAGAAAGTGTATTTTTAAGGATTAATCAATTGCTAAAACGTGAAAAACAAATGCCACCGAGCAAGAAAGTCAAATCGGCAATGAATTCAGTGATCTTCTGTAATTTACTCAAGTCTAAGGCTCAGAACAAAGCTGACAGATGTTTTATTTCTTAATCTGAGAAAACAAGAGCAGTACATGAGGCTGATTTACTCCCATATTCTCCACCAATTTACTTTTTTAAAATGAATTTCTGGAAAACAAACTTGGTATTGGTTTTATTCCTATTTTACAACTGAGAGACTGTAGCATTTAAATTTTTTAACAATCATGGAAAACAAATGAACATGGCAAAATACAACTATCAGTGGCTTCAACTTTGTCAGTTTTAGGATTTGGATTCTCTGCAGATAGCGGCAGATGCTTTGGGTCAATAACTTGATGTTTCTTATTAAAATGTCAAGGGCAATCACAGGATAAGCACGCTTCTGTACCTGGTTAGCACAAAAGGCAGTCAATACAAAACAGAATTAAGTAACAGCACTGATTTAGAATTAACAATGACATCTGGAGAGGAAAGGAGGTGGAGGGACAGAAACAGAGTGAGTGGAGATGTGCTGTTTGATCTTCCTGTCATGTCTGTAAATGAGTCTGATAGCAAAGCTCCCTCCCTTTCAATGATCACCGCAGAGGTCTTAGGGTAGGATAGAAGAAGCCAGAGAAATTATTTTCTTACTCTGGAGAGTTGGCATTTAGGTTAAAGCTTTAGCATTGATTTGAATGTTTTTGCTCCTGGCCAAACTAAAAGGTACATCTCTGCGTGCCCTCTCTGGAAGCCTTTTTGATGAATAATTTTATAAAATATATGATGAATTTAGGAACCTAATGTGATTGTTTCTTGCCATTTCAGGATTTTGGGACACTAAAAATGGGCCACATTATTTAATAAATAAAATAATAATAATAGGTCCCACTTTATATTAAGTGTCCCTAATACCTGTGTACTTACACAATGACTAAATGTGTACGTAGTATGTAACCACAGTGTAAGTACACATTGGTACATAGTAGCTACAGCTGTAATTTTTCTGTAACTACACACATGTAACAACCCTCAGGATTGTTTGTGTAAGTACAAATGTGTAACAGGACATTGGTAACAACACTTTTGTTCACTTCACTTTCACAGTACTCATGTAACAGGAATTATATAACTACATTTTGTAACAACACTATGTATAAGAGTAATTGGAACCATTTGATCCAGGGGGTGCACAGATGGGTAGGTGTAGGGGTGGAAATGAGATCTAGGGGGTGGAGATGGGTAGGTTTAGGGGTGGAAATGGGATCCAGGGGGTGGAGATTGG
>NW_015505832.1:408622-439668 GCF_001515645.1 Sinocyclocheilus grahami
GGCGTTTTTATGGCCCTTTGTTTGAAAGCATGGTAATTTGCATATGAAACTTGGATAAAAATTACTAAAGACTCTTAGAACACTAATATGTTGCGTCATCCGAATCATCCGAATACGAATTCATAGATACTAAACATGGTAGCGTTATATATATGTAAGCTGACAGGAGTGTGTTTCGATTATAAGCCTGCATAACAGTATACAATTTCAAAGACAAAATACACGATGGCAATAATATACCCAATGACCTGAAGGATCATGTGTGTTCATTCAAAGAAAGGTTTCCTATTAATTAATTAGCAAAGAAAAGTCCTTCCCTTGTGGATTTTCCTTATGGGCAAGGAAGCAATTTTCTTCACCTAAATTCCAGGAGGTCGTAAAAGTATCGGGTGTCAGGGTTGCCATGGAACCAGGGGCCTGTTCGGCTTCCTGGGGTGTTACAGAGTATTTGTTAAATCTAGCTAACAAAATATATATTGTGTGTTTGAGTGGTCCAGACGCTACATCTAATAATGAATTAACATGAACAAAAATGATTACATAAAAATATACTGTATATATTTGAGCTATTTTAAATGTCTTTTGTTTTTTTTAAATGGAACTACTTTTCTAGCTGGATGAACCTCTGGTTTTGTGTTTCCAGTGTAATTACTTTGAGTGGAACGTGACCCTTGTAAACATTCCCAATCTATCCTGTGTAAATGTTTTTTCTGTGGTTATCGACATTGTGCCAGAAATGTTGTCGATAGAGCTTAACTTGTATTGAACCCGGCACATTCCTTTAAGTAAACACACCCTACAACTCATACAATATACTGTATTTATTAATGCTGTAAATGTTCATTTCTTGGCCATTCAGAGTTCAATGCCTGGAAACTCTTGTTTAAATGGAGCCATGATAAACGAGTGCCCAGAAACTGTCACTACAAAGTTACACAGTCTCCTTCACCACAGGGTCAAACCCTTCAATTACTACTCGATAACAGTGCAAGTAAACCTGCAATTCTGAGAGTGTGGAAAGGCTGAGCGGTGTGACGAGGTTACAGGAGTGCAACTGGCCAGATTAAGATGTGGCTGGGTCAGCGCAAGGGTTGCGTTCACCTGCTTACACTTTTTTGGCCTTAACTATGCAGTGAGATCTATTATTCAGCCAATAATCCAAGCCCTAATGGAGAAAGCGAGCAAGGGAAGGCAAGAAACTAAGATTATCAGAATAAGCATTCAAAGTCATGTTAGAACAGCAGAGGAATTACAGCCCATGGATCTGACACTGTTGCCTTCAAAAGCACTTGATATTTTCATCTTACCAAATATCATTGGCAAGAATTTCCGTAGAGGGCTCAAAGCAATTGCTTTTTTTTTCTCTTAAATTTTACATTCCTTTGGTGAAATGATTCCTTTAATCCACAGAAAGAGCGGGAGGTTAATTTGCAATGCTTTTGTGTATTGTAATCAACACCCTTCGTTTGCATAAACCCCTGCAGGGTGTAAAGATCCCCAGGAGATTGTGAGGAAATGCTTAGACAGACAGTGCTTTGTAGATCAAGAGAAACATCATTCCAGTCAGTAATGTGAGCATGTGTAATTTAAACAGTTACATTTAGAGGGACAGGGACCACTGTCAGCTTTCCTTGCTAATGACTTCCTAGCCTCTGAATCTCCAGTGCCTTCAGTCTTAGTTTGTTAACCTGACCATCAATTAGTAAGATAACCAAATTTCTGGGAGAGTGAGGCTAGTGGAAATTGTGTATAGCACAAGGTATATCTACCTTTATATTTGTTAATTTGTTTATTTATTTTGTCATGGCTTATGCAAGTTCTTTATGCAAGTCACAATACTATGTAAGTACACAGGTATTAGGGACACTTAATATAAAGTGGGACCAAATAACCTGTCACGAATCCGGCCCGTGGCCTTCCGGGCCGATTACCAGTAGAGGTCACTCTACCATTACATTGACTCTTACACTACACAGACTGTTACATGTCACTCCGGACTACAGTTCCCATCATCCATTGCACTTACACAGCTGAATTCACTGATCACACGGCCTTCACTAATTACACGCTCACCTGAGAGCCATTACTCACTCTATTTAACACCCACTCAGTTCCTGTTCAGATGGCCGAGTATTGTCTAGCGTTTTTCACTCCCCTAGTGTTAGCTGCCTTACCGAGCCTAGTGTCTTGTTTTTCCTTGTTTTCATCATCTTGCCTTGTCTGTTTCCCCGTGTTCTGATCACTGCCTGTGTACCTGGATTATCCCTCTTGCCTTGCCATCGATATACCTGTTTGCCATTGTCTGACCTATGCCTGTTTTTGACCACGTCTCTTGCGAATAAAGCCTTGCAGATGGATCTGCACGCTTCCTGTGTTCCCTCCGTTACATAACCAAATACATCATTTATTTAGTTCATTATTTATTTGTTTATTTAATTTTTTCTACTTTTTTAAAATTGACTTGAAATATAGTATCACCACTAAACTTCAACAGACTGTAGAGCAAGCATTGACACAATTCAGCTATGAAACAAAGCACAACACTTTATCCAAAACAATAATCGATGCTTGACATCAACTGAAGGTTTTAAATTTCTATAGCTCATTGAAATTGTATATGCAATACAAGTTACAACGTATTATAAGAAAGGCAGCTCTAATGGGAGCACTGACTCTAAATAACAATCAGTTCCTTACATAACACATTCCAAATAACAGTACTCACATAACTCCATCTCTCCACCTCCATCTCCAACTCCATCTCTCATAGAGAATCACATAACACTTGAGTCAATGCACACATCTATGAGCGGATGCTGCAGACGCTGTGGCAGTGTGACAATTGACAATTTCTTGAAATAGAAATAAGAAAGCAGAGAAGACAGGCTGTGGGAAGGTATTTCTAGACTGTTGATGAGAGTGGCAGAACAGCCGGTGTGCACATTGTTTTATCAACTGCTTCTGTTATCATACTCCACTATGACAGACTGAGGTACCACTGTACCCTGATCCCTGATCGTGAGGGCCTACTGAGGACTTTATCAGCGAGTAGGAGCACTGTACTTCCAGCCTGAGTCCCCCTGCCTGCATTAATGTATTGCCCACTGACTTCAGCCTCGACTGCACAGCAATGCAGGACTTTTTTTTATAAGGAAGAACAGAGAGTGGTGCCTCTCTGGGGCTCTCGCTTTCTGTGTCTTTGTAACATTGACAACATTTGTGTCAGTATGAATCAGTGCAATCCGACTGCTGTTCTGTATCTTAAATTCTGCAATGCAAAAAAAATTAAAAAAATTAAAAATAAATAAAAATGATAATGTGAAATATTATTATGTAAAATAACGTCTTTCTATTTATCTAATATACATTAAAATCTAATTTATTCCTGTGATGCAAAGCTGAATTTTCAGCATTATTACTCCAGGGGTGTGACAGTATCGCAGTTTCCAAAAAAAAATTTTGGCAGCACAACTGTTGCCAACATTGATCATTCTAATAATAAATCAGCATATTAGAATTATTTCTTAAGGATCATGTGACATTTTATACTGGAGTAATAGCTGATGGAAATTCAGCTTTGCATCACAGAAATAAATGGTCTTTTAAAGGATATTAAAATAGAAACCATTATTTTATCTTGTACTAACATTTTTGCAAGATTGCTGTTTTTTTCTGTGTTTTTATCAAATAAATGCAGCCTTGATGAGCATAAGAGACCTCTTTAAAAACATTACAAGTCTTACTGATCCCAAATATCCAAATATATCAGCAGTGTATATATATATATATATATATATACTCTGCCATAACTGACTGGAAAGTTGTTGACTTTCTACAACTTTCTCCCATCTCCCGACTGCATCTCTGAAGCTCAGCCACAGTGATCTTTGGGTTCTTCTTTACCTCTCTCACCAAGGCTCTTCTCCCCCGATAGCTCAGTTTGGCCGGACGGCCAGCTCTAGGAAGGGTTCTGGTTGTCCCAAACGTCTTCCATTTAAGGATTATAGAGGCCACTGTGCTCTTAGGAACCTTAAGTGCAGCAGAATTTTTTTTGTAACCTTGGCCAGATCTGTGCCTTGCCACAATTCTGTTTCTGAGCTCTTCAGGCAGTTCCTTTGACCTCATGATTCTCATTTCTCTGACATGCACTGTGAGCTGTAAGGTCTTATATAGACAGGTGTGTGGCTTTCCTAATCAAGTCCAATCAGTATAATCAAACACAGCTGGACTCAAATGAAGGTGTAGAACCATCTCAAGGATGATCAGAAGAAATGGACAGCACCTGAGTTAAATATATGAGTGTCACAGCAAAGGGTCTGAATACTTAGGACCATGTGATATTTCAGTTTTTCTTTTTTAATAAATCTGCAAAAATGTCAACAATTCTGTGTTTTTCTGTCAATATGGGGTGCTGTGTGTACATTAATGAGGAAAAAAAATTACTTAAATGATTTTAGCAAATGGCTGCAATATAACAAAGAGTGAAAAATTTAAGGGGGTCTGAATACTTTCCGTACCCACTGTATATATTATTTACATTTTTTGTTTAACTATTTCTTTACAAAAGATTCCTTATTATTCCCTTGTGTAAACATTACCCTCAGGGGTCTTCGACAGGGGGTCCGTGGTAGTACTGCGGGGGGTCTGACAATTATTGTGTGAGAAAAAAAATGCAGTAACCAAAAATACGAAATTAAGTTAACTTCAGCTGAAGCTAATGTTCAGTTAAATGGTTCTTTGTCTTTCCCAAAAAATCTTCTCGACCCTAAACTTTCGGAAGGTAAAGTGTAACAAATGTTGAGGGATTCTGAAACAGCCATTCAAAACATTTCACTGGAACTGCTTCTGAATACAAAACAAAGGTTCAATGCCGGTTTTGTAACAAGGCTCAGTAGAAAAGTTGCAAATCACTGCATTCTGTTATGCTCAAATTGTACACAGCACAAAAGAAAAAAAAAGTACACAAACCGTGTTAAAGATGCTTATGTAGGTGCCTGAGAATTGCACAGGATGTCATGTAAAAATGTCGAAGCATGCATACTACAGTACATGCTGCGCACAAGCAATCCCCTTTAGGTTTTAAGAAATGGCTGCCATATACTGTACAGTAGTAGCCTGACAGTTCAGAGCACTGAGGGAACCAAAACTCTCCAGACTGCAGACATCATCAGAGCGATTGTTTAAAGTTGAAACAATTTCTGCTCGAGAATTTCATAAATGTGGTAAATGTACAGAGTGAAACTGATTTAGAAGTGTTAAAACTGAGCTCTACTTTGAAAAAGTGATTTTACTTTGAGAGCAGCAAGATTTATGAACCTCTCTCTGTGTGCCTGTCTCTTGAAGAATTTCTTAGATGTAGATTAAGAGTAGCTGTCAGCTAAACAGTTCCAAAGAAGTCAAAGTGGCTGCGGTAACAAGACACTGTCACAACAGCAGTCAGATGCCTATACTTTCACAAGGTCACAAAAACAAGCCATATGCCAATAGCGATAATTACACATATACACACACGGTAAATGAGAAAACTACAAAAGATTAGTGTATTTTCAGAATAACAAATTATTTTGTCATCTTTTTATAGTATTAGCAATTTCATCAAAGCACATACACTGCAGGAATTCGAACTGTTTCTGATTGCGATTCACAAAATGGATCCCCATTGAGAGAAACTGAAAGAGAAAGAGAGAGCTTGCTTAAGCATATGTTCAGAGAAGTGTTGTTCACTAGAGGAGCATCCTGGAGTAAGCTATCCATCAACAGAGAGCTGGAAGGGAGGACTTGACAGATACATTTATTAGGAATGGGATGACAGATGACACCTAGCTTAAACTGGTGTAAAGGGATATGTGTGGGGGGACTGCTAATTGCATAAGAACAGATATTTAAGAGTATTAGTTCAGCGTGGTACGTTCACACACCTCCAGTATTATTCATCCAGTTTCTAAACAGCTAAAAGGCTGTACGTCAGATATTTTTCTCTTTGTGTTCTGCTTATGCTGTTATTCTTATTTTGTTTTCACTCTCTATCTCTCTCTCTCTCTCGGTGGCAGAGCATTATGGTAGTTCAAGCACTCAGTGGCATCTGAGAGGCATGCCTCTGGGGGAGAGGTCTGACAAATGCTGGGTTTAGTTCCGTGACTGCTGAATTACTCTGCTAGGAGGTCCACTAGCTCAGAGAGCACCCTGTGACTGTGGATAACCAAACAGTGACGTGATACGATTTCATTCTTTCTTTCTGCTCATGCAGAATAATAGCAAAGAAAAAAGTGAAGTAGCCAACAGTGATGTGATACGATATCTTTCTTTTTTTCTGGTCATGTAGATAGATAGCAAAGAAAAAATAAAGTAGTCAAACAGTGATGTGAGCACTTAATGTCTGTAGTCACTGAGAATGTTTGTGTTATTATTTGCAGATGGATATTCTTTTGAAGTAAGAATATGTATACTAGTCATGAATAAAAATACTGTAATTTGTGGATTGTGAATATAGATATTTCTATCTATAATAAATTGGTCACATTGATATGTGTTTAACCAAGTATAAAAAAAAAAATAAAAAAAAACTTTATTTTAAAAATAACTACATTTAAATTAATATGCAACCACATTCTAAATCCCACCTCAAAACTAGTCTGCACAGAATAATAATAGTAAAACAATAAAATAACCAAACATATCCCATGGACTTGGCAAGAAGTCTCCACTATAGACTACCCAACATGCCCCAGCAGTCTAAGCAGGTGGAAACAAAAAAAATCTAGCATGTGAGCCTTATCCTGCAGTTTGTTACGCTTCACCTATGCAGGAGCACCAGAGCCCCCACCACTTACAGCACTCATTGCCGGTGGCTGATATTAAAGGGGTCCTATTATGCTTTTTCACTTTTTTAATTTTAGTCAGTGTGTAGTGTGTATGTTTGGGCATAAAAAAGATCTAGAGCGTTACAAATCTAAAAGTCCACTCCAAAGGGAGATATTTCGTTTAAAAAAAAATCCCTTTTCAAGAACTACAACGAACGGCTCGTTTGGACTACAGCGTTGGTTTCCGAGCTTTGTGATATCACAAAGCGGCTCATTAGAATATCATTAAAAATAATTTCTGCCTACAGAAATTCTAATGGTTGGGGGCTGGGGAGGGGCGAGGTTGTGGTTAGAACGCTTGGTTGAGTGAGTGCATCAGACGCGACGATGAAGAAGAAGTGCTGCTGCAGAGTTATTGTAGCGTAAAATTTTGGGCATTTCTAGAACAATACTTACAAGTAGAACACGACGTAGCTGGGCACCGCGGACAGATGCTGAATGGTGCCGCCGGTGTGCCTACACTCATAGAAAATAATATATTCGAATTTTAAAGACGTGGCGCGAAGCGACGCTGCGCTTCTCGTCCAGTGTGCGACCGCCTGAAACGCTGTTTTTTTCACCTCCATGCCCAAACATCTTTGTTTGGGCTTCCGAAAGCGGATGATGTCAGGAAACAGTGGTTGCAATTTATTTTTTAACTCTGTTCCTGAGCATTATAACCCCAATTTGCTATTGTGTGCTGCGCATTTTACTGAGGACAGCTTCCACAACACGAGGGAGTACAGTGCCGGATTCGCTAAAAGCTTTTGTTGAAGGACGGAGCAAGGGGCGTGGCAGTACTGAAACACTGTCTAAGCTGTTTGCCAATCACAACGCACTGGGACAGCTAACCAATCACAACACATTTTGTTTTTCGGAAGGCGGACCTTCATCAAAGCCGGAACTAATCGAGCCGTTTGTGCCAGGCTGGGGAGAAAGGTATTTTAATCATGTAAATTATGTGAAAAATAATGCGTTTTTCGAACCACCAAGCATGAGAGCATGTTCTAGTACACCCCCAAAACAAAATCAAGACTTTGTAAAAGAGCATAATAGGACCCCTTTAAATATGTATCCAAACTCTGTTGACTTCATTCAGACTATAATTTGCCATAGTTTCAGTATTTGATATGATTTCAAACAGGTAGGTTTTTTTTTTGGCCTCTGAACTATTCATTTCTCAGAGCAGCAGTATATCACTGCTAACTACATCACTATATATTTGTCTATCTATCGGACACAGCTTAAGAGAATTCCTACGTAAGTGGTTTGACTCATGGGAAATTATTAAGTAATGCAAGTATAACATTTGTGAAGACTGTCTTTCAACATCAGCACAGAATAATTAATATTCACAATCTCTACCTTCTCTGTAGTGACATCACAAGCCATCCCTTTTTAGTGTCCTTCCCCACTCTAAAACTCATTCCCCTGCAGAAAGTGCACATTTGGAGGTTCCGGGTCCTTAGGGAATGAGCCAAAAGTTCACCCATGTACCCTTGAGTAAGGCTCCTAACACTAGGTTGCTCCTGGGAGCCTGTCTCTTCAATAAGATTGCTGTAAGTCACTTTGGATAAAAGCTTCTGTTAAATGGGTACCATCGCAGAACCATGGTACCACCATAGTAGGAAAATGGATGCTTTTATCCAAAGTGCTTGAAGTACACTCATTACGGAGACTGTTCCCTTGGAGCAACCTAAGTGTCTCGCTAAAGGGCACAGTGGTGATAGTTCATGGATCGCCTGTTGCGCTGCTCAAACTAGTAACTTTTTGATTACAAGCCCAGAACCACTACGTCATCCCATTAATAAAAAAGAAAAAAGGGAAATGTTAGTGAGTGTGGGAATCGGTAGGAGATTCAAGTGCTTAGGAGGCTAAAGGCAATGGAAGACTCTTTTGAGGTTAATCTCTACTGTATATATGAACTAGTTTAATCTGTTCTGTGGCACTATTGATGGATCTGATAGTGATGCTAATGCATTAGTCAGAGATCTTACTGCAGGGCTGAAGTTGCATAGATGCATCTTGCATATGCATGTATATATATGCATGCCTGTGTAGCATAAAGACCTGCTTATGCATTTATACAAAGCAGCATGGTGGACGGTACTCTCTCTCTCTCTCTTGGTTTGTCTTTCTCTAAACACTCAAATTAGAACAAAGAAAGAGTTAACCACAATTTCCATATCTGTCTACCTATGAACTGTGAAGCATTTGTATATATGTATTTATTTTTTTAATAAAAATACAATTACTATGTGAAATTATTTCATACACAAGTAATTTAATTATTTGATAATTAGTTATTTACACAGACAATCACACACCAGTAGTCAAACCATAATAATTACTTAAGCAACTCTGAAAGAAAATATATGCATATACAGGTATTTGTTTGTTTTTCCAATGTTGAATAAAACATTTTTTTTGCCAGTAATCTTGGGGCAGGCTAGTTTTGAGTGTCTTTCTTTTTTGCTTGCTTTCTTCGTCTGTCTATAACTTTACAATAATGTTAGATTAGTTAACTTTAGTTGATGCATTATCTAATTAACTAAAATTAACTAACAACTAGCATTTGTTACAGTATCTATCTATCTATCTATCTATCTATCTATCTATCTATCTATCTATCTATCTATCTATCTATCTATCTATCTATCTGTCTGTCTGTCTGTCTGTCTGTCTGTCTGTCTGTCTGTCCAAAAAAAAAGAAACCATTCATAAATCCATGCCGAACCTAAACAGTGCAAATGTAATACAACACAGATTAAGCAGCAAGGGCGATACGAAAATCATCCGGCGAGGTCCTCTGCAATGTCTGCAATCGTGAACAGGGCTCACTGTTATTGCTTGATTTGCACTGGTCGGGGTGTTATATTCTCTTGCCAGGTAGACAGTAATAACTCAAAGCCGGCTGCCACAGACACTCGGATGTTTCCCCGGTGAGACTGATTTGATGAGATGGCGATGCCTCCATTCATTTGACTGAGGGGTCTGAAAAGCCCTGAGCGGATCAGAGGTTTGCATCTTATACCTTCAGTGGCTGAGCCTTGAGAAGGAAATGCAATTACTCGTGTACACACACACACAAACCATGCCATTACTAGCACATATGTCTACCCAGATCTATAAATGCAAATGTACGCAAATATCACATGTTCCACAGCGTGCCGTACAGGTTGTATTGCGTTCTAGATGGGTGAGTTGTGCATCAGTTAACTCCTGTGCTAGTGAAGGAAATGCACCATTTTCCCGCAATCAACTAATACAACCCAATAACAATTTGTAATTAATTTTAGAGCTGATTTGGGCTGTTTTGCTTTAATAAAGTCTGTGACAGATGTTCTGTAAGGTCAGTAAACAACAGAACAATCACAGCAAGTGAGTGCTGCTCACAGATCACTCTGAAATTAAAATACATAATGAGAACATCCAACATATGTGCAAGGATTTCACATCAAAAACATCAACAGCTTGGTCCGCAACTTGCTTAGAATCCTCCTTGATCCCTTGGCAAGTTTTTTTTTTTTTTTCGGGAACTTAAACCCCATTAAAGTGATTACAATGTAATTTGTTTTGTGATGAGATTCTAGCGACATGTTGTAAAGGTGAGAGGTGGTTTATCAGATGCAAGAGCATATGGAGCTCACCAGCAGAGGAAACAGGAAGTGATCAGCCAGAATTACCGGGAGATGACACCGGAGTGGAGTAAGCCGGGGTAAATAAGGGCTATCAAACACTTTTCATTTCCTTTAAACCACTTTACTGTACCATAAAATCTCCATGCATCCGTGAGGGAAACATCTTGCCCCCCCCAGACCATGAAAGATAATGAAATAAATGTCTTAAGAGGATTAAAAATGCGTGGCCTGGCAAATCTGTAAACAGCCGGTTCCCTCAGCTGACATGTAACTACAATACATGTGTCAGGAAAAGTTTACAGCTTTCTAAATATTGGTCCAGCGAAGCGGGTGACAGAAGAAGCGGGACGTGTGGCCTTGTGGTTCAGCTAGGGGGGGAAGGAGCGCAGATGAGCAAAAACGAGGGAGGTGATGTACGACTGCTGAGTCTGAAAATGCGCCCGTCAAATTTACAGTCTTGGTGAAGGGGGTGGGAGTGGGAAGATTTTAAAAGATGTTTTCCAATTATAAAAGACTGTACAAACCGGGGGGAGGGTAAATGGTGAATGTTCATGTGCTATCTCCAGCTGTGTGTGTGTGTGTACTGCTTCTTAACCTCTGCGCCGACTGATTTATACACCCACTAACACACTCCTGAAGTCCAAGAGTGTAATTAAAGCAGGCTGCTCAAAACGAACATCCATTCCACGTTAGTTGCTCTCTCTGTGGATTTACTGTGATGTGGGGTAAAGAGGGTCTTCTCTCAGTGGGGGCAGGCCAAGAAGGTCTATAATACCTGGAGAAGGCAATCTGTTAGCTTTAATATTCATCTTAACTGTCCCAGGACCACCCGGAAGTGTGAGATTTAAAATCTGCTACACTTGCTCATGGCCCCACAGAACTTTTTGAGCCAATCACTTCAGAATGCCATCTGACTAAGTGCATTATCAGACCCTTAGACTGTATGCTTTGTTCGGAAACAGTGCCTTAAATTGTTGCAATCTGGCATCGGTTCACTTTTGGGTTAGATTGCTTTCTCACCACAACTGGACTGCTGCAGAGTTTATTTTTAATTGGGCAGAGACCAGCTTGTTCCAAAGACTATAGATATACAAAGACGGTTCACTTCTATTACTTATGAATGAGAGAAACTGCAACGTGCAATACGGTAGAATATGCCCGCCTTCTAAGTGAAAGAGCCAATCGCTGATTGGAAAAGTCTTTGTGTCACTGCAGCGGCCCTTAGAAGCTCCAGTTCCCATATAAACCTGAGACTCGCGCATTGGCTAGTCTAGCCTGAAAAATAAGCCTTTTTAAGGATATTTGAGCATAAGGAACTACATTTATGGGGCAGACAATTTCAGATTTTGTTGCTGATTTGATATATGCAATTCAATTGTGAGTTTGGCAAGCAGTTTTTGAGATTTCAGGATTCTCCCATTCATTTAGATAGGACTTGGTCTTGGATGCCCGAAATAGCTGCCCGGAGACATTGCACATATGGACACTGAGTGAACAGACTTTCCTTGAAAGGGTTTGTTCAGACAATCTTGGACTGATTGTATTGGTGCAGATATAAACAAGACTTTTGCGTTAATATAAGCCTAAACAAACCAAATTGAGGAAGACTATGTGCCAGGTTCTGAAACAAACTTACCAAACAAGCCAGGTGTGAACATACCCCAATGATGCTGTTGGTCTTAAACCTTTCACAAGTGACTATCCTGAGTTATGGCATGAGCAACAGGGAAACAGGCAGACAGGGAAGAGTCCATTTCAAACTTGTAATAGCAGTACAAAAAATAACCAGGCACTGTTAAAACATCTACTATAATAAAATAGTGCAAAAAAAAATGTTATTTTGCCAGAACACAAAACACGTTTTGAATGGTCGAACACAACAATCTTCTAGAGCATGTGAAGAAATCTTGAGGGTGACTATGGTGATTGTATGCTCTCTGACAGCTGACATCTTGATGCTTAGAGTGTAGGGACAATTTTCCCTACCTGAATGTGTTGTATGGTGAGTTTATGAAAGGAATAGTTCACCCAAAATGAAAATTCTGTCACCATTTACTCACCCTCGTGCTATTTCAAACCTAGAATATGACTTTCTTTCTTACAAGGAACACACAAGATTGTTTTTTTTTTGGTAAACAATATCCTACCTGCTCTTTTCCTTATAATAAAAGTAGTAAATGGGTGTGGGTGCTATCAAACTCCAGAATGACAAAAAGCACCATAAAGTATCAAAAGTATGTCAAGTCTTCTAAAGTCATTCAACAACAATGTGTCAAATTTATGATGCTTTATATTGAAAATCTTGCCCTAACTGGGCTGACAGGAGTGCCTATGTTTCTCTTAACCAGTGAAATATTTATCTAGCCTTGTTCTTTAAACTGAAGAGCAGACAGAATACTTCATTTCCTTGATGCAAATGTCAGGTAATAGTATCGCATAATAGTGTAATGTAATGTTGATTCGCTATTACGTTTACAGCAAAAACTCTCCTGATGGGAATGCCAGTCTGATAGGAGTGGGCTTCTGTCTAATGCCTTGCAGTTTTATGTCTAGGCTCTGTTTTTAGTTTATATCAGTGCTGACTGATCTGACACTTTGTTCCATTGTCATGGTGATGGAGAGAGAAAATGCATCAAAAGAGCTTTTAAGCTGTGCTGATTGCTGAAGTCAAGAGTGTGGACCTCGGCTTCTTGAGTTAGAGACATACTGGTGTTTGATGCTCTTATGCACGACAGTCAGATGTTCCGAAATGTGAGGAGGTGTTATTTAAGCCTAAACTGTTCTCAAAAGACTTGTCTTCTTGAACATTGAGTAAAAATACAACAAAGAGTTCAGTGGTGTGCATTACAGTTCCCTTTTTAGCATTTGTCTGTTTTTATTTGGAGGTTTGAATCATCTCCAGACTCAAAGGAAACATATTTATGTTTCCTTGTGCAAATGTTAATACCTGATGCTTTCAGAAAAGATGATTCAGTAAACCAGTGGTTCTTAAAGTGTGATGCTATTGTAAAGGGACTCAAATGGCAGAGCGGAAGAGCTTCAGTGAAAAATTACTTAAATGTCAGTCTCTTCCTTACACAAAGCTATCATAATATAGTGCACATGTCATATATACAACTTTTATGATACTTTTATGTGCTTTTTGGAGCTTGACAGTTACAATCACCATCCCCTCATCCCTTATTTATGTCCTTTTGTGTTTCCATGTAACACAATGTTTCATAAAAAAAACAGATTTTGAATGACAAGAGATAATATATTACTTTCTTTCAATGTAGTGGTCATAGTCTTTTTATTTTCTTATTTTCTAGAAAGACAGCAGACAGAGGACTGACTCACCTGTCTGCGAAGATCACGGGTCTTCTTGGTCATCTTGTCAATAGCTGAATTTAATGGGTCTCCTTTTTCCTTTCTTCCGGTCTGCAATAAGAAAGAAAGGTGGAGAAATGTAATATTGCCATTTCATGCCCTGCAAGCTCACAGCAGAAAAAAACATGAAAGAGTAACAAACAAATCAAGAGAGAAAGGTTTAGTTAAAAATGCTGTTGTCTGCCTTGGGTGGGGTTTGGTATAGATTTTTAAGAACCTCTTGACACTTGAAGCCTTTAAGTGCCGCTAAATGTAGACACAGCAGGGATGGAATAACGCAAGTGCCGCATAGAGCAACAATAGGGTGTGGATATAACCAACGATAAAAAAAGACAGAGCATTATAGAGCACAGTAGCAGATTTTGGAGACAGACTGACATGAAGGAATCTTCTGTGCTACATTTCTCCTCCACATAAACGGCTGGCCACAGGCAGACCCTAAAACGTCAGGGATTAAATCTTTACAGCAGTTTAAAGCCTAATAACATTAAAAATTCAAATCCAGATTTTGATTTTCAAATATTTGTTATAAAATATTATTATTATTTTTCCCCAAAATGTAATAAATCCATGACGCATTTATTTTCAAAATGCAATAGATCCATTGAATCAATATAAAATATATATTTTTTATATTGAAACTGTTGAAAATACGCAACATAGTTAATCCACATATTAACTTGGTCAATACTAATCTTATATGCAGTCACTGGACTAAAAATACATTCAATCAGTCATCGCTCCCAAAATGAATTCAACGGGTCATCTTGTTAATGCTATAAATTAATTACAGCAATAAAATAACATGAACAACAATATCACATTAGACCACAGCAATTCCAAAATGATATTTCCCTTACATTCAACTTCCAAAAGTGCATTCATCTTTGCCATGTTACATTCATTTAGTTGACTAGTGCTATACGCTGTATTAACAAAAACATAAATGGCATTAATAAAAACACTTACACTGAAAAGCTACGGAATATCGCGTTCATAATCGAATGCGACTCATCTGCGATTATGAATGCGATATTGTATAGCTTGTCAATGATCTATGGCTCTGTGTATCCATCTGAAAGCACGTGATGATTTCCCTTACATTCAACTTCCAAAAGTGCATTCATCTTTGCCATGTTACATTCATTTAGTTGACTAGTGCTATACGCTGTATTAACAAAAACATAAATGGCATTAATAAAAACACTTACACTGAAAAGCTACGGAATATCGCGTTCATAATCGAATGCGACTCATCTGCGATTATGAATGCGATATTGTATAGCTTGTCAATGATCTATGGCTCTGTGTATCCATCTGAAAGCACGTGATGGAGATTTACTATTAATCACAGAACCGGCTTTACTGACGAGTTCCACATGACAATCACATGCGATTTATCGTGCAGATTGGTATCGTACATTTACAATGTTTGTTTGTTGATCACAAAGTACAAAGTAGATGAGGAAAACTAGGATGCTGGGTGTATTCAAAGCGCTGCCATTAATGTCTAGAGTGTGTGAAATGGTGCACTGTGATTGGTTGAGCGGATATATTGCATTCTGCAGAGAAGGGAGACTGGCATTTGTCGCGGTTTGGAGAAAACATGACAGAATAACGTCTCGGTTGCGTATGTAACCCTCGTTCCCTGAAGGAGGGAATGGAGACGTCACGTCGGAGGACCGGCGAATTGGGATCTCGCTTAGAGGGACCAATCTACTTCGAGTGTAAACTAAACGAAGTAATTTTTTTTTTTTTTTTTTTTTTTTACAGCTTAAGAAATCTCTTAGGCCTTATCCTTTTCTGTCAGTTTTAGGGACAAAAAAAATCCTAATACCCCTTAATTTGTAGGGCACTGACAACATAATTTGGTAACACTTTATAATAACTACACACTATGAATCATTGGCATGCGATTATTGCATCCAGCTGCTGCTGATCACAGCGTGAGTATAAGTAGGCAGCAGGTGCAGCGCATATTCAGGTTTTCGCTTTGGAGCCGAGCCGGTGACCCGGGCCGCTCAGCGGTGGTACAGGAGCTGTGGCGACGGGACGTGACGTCTCCGTTCCCTCCTTCAGGGAACGAGGGTTACATACGTAACCGAGACGTTCCCTTTCAGTCGGTCACTCCCGACGTCACGTCGGAGGACCGACGAATTGGGATCCTACCAAAAGGCCACAGCTACCGCCCCTTCCAGTGTCCTGTGGAAGCCAACTACGCCCCTACTTTTTGGCGTAGGCCAGGGCCTGCACAAGAGGACCAGCTACTGCTACTATGGCACTACCCACTGAGTAGACTGGATAACACTGGGGAAACGCACCCGTTCTACTTGGAACAGCGATGTTACGGAAGCTC
Organism: Sinocyclocheilus grahami; assembly: GCF_001515645.1. Lineage (NCBI taxonomy): Eukaryota > Metazoa > Chordata > Actinopteri > Cypriniformes > Cyprinidae > Sinocyclocheilus > Sinocyclocheilus grahami. Next base: position 424,828 of record NW_015505832.1, read on the forward strand.
GAACCTTCCCGAAGGAGATAGTGGACATCGCACGACCCAGAGACCGCGCCGCATCTTTCGTCGCTCGTGGCACGAGGTCCGCCGCAGTGCGGAGTTCTCGGCGAACTTAAAAGTCCCTCAGTGCCTTGGCCTGGTGCACTTGCAATCACGCCCTAGCGTGTAAGGCGGAGGCAGCTTGCACAGGGGAGATGATCATTTGCAACACAAACAGGGGGTAGTGCAGCCTGATGTGTGCAACCCACTCGACACGGGAAACCACCACCGCTGAAGCACCGTCCATCAACACAAAGAGCTCTCCAAGAGCGCGCAGAACTCATTCAGTCTTTTCTCTCAGTATTCAGGAGCAGAACGATGTGATCGCTCGGCTCCAAAGCGAAAAGCTGAATATGCGCTGCACCTGCTGCCTACTTATACTCACGCTGTGATCAGCAGCAGCTGGATGCAATAATCGCATGCCAATGTGCATTGGCTCGTTTAGTTTACACTCGAAGTAGATTGGTCCCTCTAAGTGAGATCCCAATTCGTCGGTCCTCCGACGTGACGTCGAGAGTGACCGACTGAAAGGGAACTCGGCGGATATCGCATTTTGCGTAAAATTAAAAACTGATTTTTCAATACCGACCAGATACAATACTGATTTTGACGGAAACTAAATAAAAAAAAAAGGCATTTATCGCGTTTTGGAACCAAACTCTTCATATTTTACATTTACTGACTAATGCTGGCTTTATGAAACATTCTAAAATAAAGGAACACATATTCCATTATTTATTGTTTTATCAATCCGCCTAAAAGGTACTGGGTCGATCAGAAAGAACTAATGACTGAATTTATCTTGAATCTATCAGGTTAGTGGAATCAAATCGATGAAAAAAAAAATGTTTGAAGCACTTAATAGCAAGTAAACAAGCAGAACTGCATATTTTGCTTTGTTTGTAAGTCTCGGAAATAAATTGTATGTTAGTTTGGGTGGATAACTATCTTTATCACAAGGTCTGTATGTACAAGAAAAATCCCTTTCAGATAAACCTCGCCCTCAGTGGCCACATAAAAGGTCAATTTTGGTCAGACCATCTCTTGCTGTTTAAACAGGCATTTTCTTAGCCAAAATAAGCTGCATTGTGGACTAGGCTTGATACCGTGAGGGAAAAGTCTGGCTATATTTAAGTGTCATGCACCATATAGTCTGAATGCCCCTGTTTGCTTCCTGTCTGATTGTTCCAGTGGCTGCCCATAGGAAAGAAAAATCAAAAGTGAGATCTCTTTAACATCTCAAATATGTCTCCTAGACAGAAATGAGGTTACTTTAAGATTGAATGGAGATTTTTGCTTGAGTCTCCTACTTCTCAAACTTGTCTTCTGAGACAAAAACTCTAACAATCTCACAATGTTCTCCTTTAAAGCTTTAGAATAAATCTCAACAACATTACACACTGTGCTCAGATTTTTCTCCTTAGCTAGAGACTGAGGTGGTCTCACATTTGTCTCCTCTAAAGTTTCAAACAAGATCTCAACAGCATATCACACTGATTTTTCTCTTCAGCTAAAGACTCTGGTGGTCTCACATTTGTCTCCTCCAAAGTTTCAAACAAGATCTCAACAGCATCGCACACTGTGCTCAGATTTTTCTCCTTAGCTTTTGTCTCCTCAAAAGTTCAGATTAGAGATCTCAACAACATCACACTGTGTGCTTAGATTTGTCTCTTTAGCTAAATAATCTGGGGTTCTCATATTTGTCTCCTGTAATGCTTTAGAAGAGATCTCAACAACTTTACAAAGTGTGCATCAAGTCAAGTACCTGAAAAGCACTAAATAAAGGGGGGGGGGGTTAAAGGCTATATTGAGAGAGAAATTATGCAGAAATAAGGATAATGTTAATGGGACAATGTTTATGTACTTAGGCACATAATTTGTTGTTGGAAATAGTAATGTACCGGATGCCTTAATCAAAACTGATCTACAGAAAATGTAACCCTGGAGCTTTCTTTGCTGAAAGGCACATAAATGGCTTACGACTCAGTCTTGATAATTAATTGACTAATTTGATTATTAATACATATTATATGGAATAAATGTTTGAGCTCATAGTGAGGCATTTGACTTGGTGCACACTTTGTAAAGTTATTGAGATCACTTCTGAAATTTAGAGGAGACAAATGTGAGAGCTCTCGAGTCTTTAGTGTAGGAGAAAAATCTGAGCACAGTGTGTAAAATTGTTGAGAACTCTTCTAAAGCTTTAAAGGAGACCATTGTGACAGTGTTAGAGTTTTTGTCTCAGGAGACAATTTTGAGAAGAATGATTATATTGTCTGCTCGGTGGACGGACAGATCAAATAATTGTAATATTGATTCTGCTACAGTTAATTCGAAGATATAATCTAAATATTTATTATGAATCATAACCAGTTATAATTCATCATAAATATTCCCCTTTTTAGAGCTAATAAATAATAAAAACATTACATCTGTCTAGGATAAATATTTGAAATGGTAAAGAGATATTTATGTATTTTTCTTCACTCTGGTTAGCTTCAATGTCATTTATCAACACCATTTCAATCAAAGACAATACATGAATTGTCATATTTAAAGTTGTTTTATGTAGATAGTGTTTTATTGCATAGTGATATTACATGCAAAAATGGGCTGTACAAGACAAAATTTAATAGTAAACAAAGCAAAAAAAAAAAAAAAAAAAAACCCAGTGGTACACTAGTGTTACATTTGTTACAAAAAAGGTATTGCTCTTATACTAAACATCTTGCACTTGTAAGTCCTTTCTAGTGTGTTTGGAAAATGTGGTGTATACAATGCTGGACATTGAAGATAAATGTAAACATTTAAACTAGTAACCCTTGCTATTCTGAGATGTGTAATGCTATTTAAACTACTATTTAAATGATATTAATAAATAAATATTTAAATGACAGTTTTAGTATTTACAATATTAGTAAAAGTGTAACGTTTCTCCTAAAATAAAACTGAAGACATCTTAAGACAAAGCTGATATCTCAATGAGACATATAAGAGAATCACCCCTTAGTATCCTGAGCGAAGAGTAAGCTCTGTCAGAGCCATAGCCTTGTGGGCAACACATCTGCACAACTGCCCCTCAGACAACACAGGTTTGAATCCCAGCTAAAGGTACTTTCCTCCGTTCAATTCTCACCTGTCTAATTGTTTCCCCTCTCTACTCCTACTGTCCTGACCATTAAAGGTGAAAAGCCCCATTACAATAAAAAAGCAACAGCTACCTCTAAGTAGTAAAATACTTTTATAATGGAGTCTTGCAAGAGATTACAGCAAGACAATAAAGAGATCTCCCATGTTTCTCAAACGTTTCTCTCCCATTGTAATTTTGGATTCCTTTCTTTCAGAACTTTCTCATGTCTCAGTTGTGTCTACTTTTATTTCTCCTAAGGATTTTTAGGAGAAACATCTGGAGACACTGTTGAGACTAAAATTAGAAATACATGAGAATCACAACTAAGTCTCCTGAGCTTAGGAAAAACAACCACTGAGCAATACATTTTTCCTATGGGATGTTGCCCTCAAAAATGGAATCTCTTTCCCCTGTCAGAGTGAGCTGGTAAAATGTGCTCGGGTTGAAATGAGGATGGTTCCACTTGTTAGCGAGTAATTAAAGATTTTGCAGCGGTGACGGCCGTCTCCCTTAGGTCCGATCTGCCAGACAGCTCACAGCTGGCTCCTGTATGTCAGTGTCAGAGGAAACTCTCACGTAGATGACAACACGCGTTCCATCTCTCTCTCTTTCTCTCTCAGCAGCGAGACTGCAGGCTATTGCTCTGTACAAACACAAACAGTATCCTATTAAATATGGACAGCAGGGCTGAAACAACTAAATGCCTGCAAGAATTTGCCAGAAAATGATACAGTGGTCAGAGTGCATGAGAACATAATGATGGTGCAATGCAGGGATGTTTAAGAGGCCATTTGCAATCTATTTAAAGTGTTTTATTAGGAACACTGTCTCAAAATAATTGAAATAATTGCTCAGAATCTCACTTATTTTCCAGTGGAATAGCTTCTTCCAATGAAAATGCATGCTAGAAAAATAACAGACAAACAAACAATTAACTAACTTACTAATGGTAATGTATGAAATTCATCATGCATAACTGAACTAATGATACATTTAACCATTTTATCAAATGTTGCATAAACATGCAGAATGTCACTTTTTTAACAATGGTGAAAGGTCAGAATCAGTCTGAATGAAGATTATTTTAGCTACATAATGATCCATGTGCAAAGGTTTTTGGCCAGGCATTAATTTATATTCAAAGCAAACTGTTAATTGGGATATGCGCTTTCATTTGGAAGATGACCCTCAGAATAAGTACTGGATACTGAAGCCATCATAACCTTTACCAGAGCCGCCATTTCAAATAGTATCCATAAAAACAGCATATGATTTTTTTGGCACCATGGAGTGCAATTAGGAGGCCAAGCACTAACCCCCCTTTACCTTTCAGCAAAGAGAGACAGAGAGAAAGAGAAAGACAGCCATGAACATATCTGAAATCAAGCTCTCCTAACACATGGCAGCATGGAGTTCTTACAACTTAGAGCAGGGCCCTAAATCAGCCCTGTCTGAAACTCTCAAATGTCCAACAAACATCAGTTTCAAACCCGGGCACTCACGCATCTACTGCAGAAAAATAAATTTTTGAAGTGAACAGCTTCACAAACCAGTCATTGCTTTAAGAAAAATCATCTGAGATGTATATGTATATATAAATAGGTTTATTTTATTTTAGTACCATTGTCATTTTTTATTTTATTTATTTCATTTTAATCCCTCTTATTATATTGTGTGTACTGATGCTTTGATAATATTGTATGTTAAATAATCATGCTGATAAAGTGCTTTGAAATTGAAATTGGAAGAAAGAGTGAGAGTGAAAGAGAGCTAATTCAACATAAAATTCAACATGGATACCTGATTCCAAAATTGGATTCACTGAATTAATTAACAAATCAATTACCTTTTCCTTAATTTGTACCAAAATGAAATCTTTCATCAGTGCTGAGTAAAGGCGAGGCATCTGACCAGAGAATTGCAAATCAGAGGCAAGAGTTGAAATAGCAGAAACAGTTGTATTCAGCCTGAGTGTTATGAGATTGCTCAAAATTAATGATCATGTTGCCAAGCAACCGTCCTCCAGTTCCGCCTAGATGTTATTAATACACAGGCTGTGCAAAAGCTGGCTCATGTTAAATTGTCTAGTTCAGTCAATATTCTTAAACTGGATGAAGAGACATGCAAATCTCCATGGAATTCAGAATCAGCAAACCCAAGAGAACAAGACACAATCTAAAGACATTTCCCTTTGTTCTACTAGTGCGCCATGACAGGCTAATCATCTGTATGGCACTCTAAGACAAGGGTGTCTCACAAATACGGCTTTCAGAATTGTAAAAAACAAAAAAATAACTACAAATAAATAAATAAATAAACTATTGCTGTGTTGCCTGGATTTGCAACAGATGGCACAACATTCATAGTCAGGAAAATGGCAGGTGTTGCGTAGTTACAAGAGAAAGTTCTTAAGAGAAAGGGTGCCAAGTTTTAACTATCCAAATTTTGTCCAAGGTAAGGCCACAACAAAGCTGTTACAGAATATCATGGAATTTGCGTCTTTCAGCTGAAATCTGAAGGAAACAGAAGTACCCAGAGGCAACTCAACAGATTTCCCCTCTTTGAAGTATGTTTCTCATGGAAATGATGACATGGATGGGTACAAGGGAAAAACACACAAGTGCGTTTCAGAATTGTTTCCAAGTTTTCACAAGAATTCTCACTCTTTTGCTTCCTGTCAGAGTTTGAGATGTACACGAGGAACTCCAAATGACGTTTCCAATTCCACTTTGATACATTTTCAGCTGTGAGGGTGAATTTCCTGAGTTAATGTAGATACAAACATTGGCTTTACATAAGCTTTATTATTATTCAATGTTAAGACACAGCTGTGTCTGAAGCTTGCAAGGAGTGTTATGATTATTTGTTGGCCAACACAGATGATGACAGACAAAACTGTTCCAAAAAAAGTTATAGCAGCTTATTACCATGATGCGTTTAAAGTCCCCATGAAATCAAAATTAAAGTTTTTTGGGTGTTAGTATCAATATGTTATTCTTAAGGTTATCTATAAGGCAGTGTGGCTCCAAAACAGTGACACAATTTGCATTTAGAAGATATAAGCATTCAAAACCCTGCTTGATCTGTCCCGCCCTGTCTTCCTGTTTCAGTTAAAATGACATCAACACATAGAGTAACGCCGCATGTTTCTAAGCATTTCAAGGGAACCTTTAAGTGTGCAATTGTTTAACAATAACATTTAGTCCACATTAAATTACATTAATAGACTATGGGCTTTCAAATAAAATTGGCTGGATAATCATAATCTAGACCAATATATAGCAGGCCCCAAACATCTGAGACCACTAAAATGCTTGGATTTTGTATTTTCTTTAATAATTTTTATCAATTTATTCATATAGTGTAATATATTATGCATGTACTTAAACACAGAACTGTTTAATTGTTACTGATTTGCCTTCTTGCTCCCTGTTTGGACATTAAGGGTAACATGTTCTGTCACTTCATATGGGTTCGTCAGTCTCCCGTTTTAAACAGTATTATTTCACATTAAGGGGAGAAATTGCTTCAATCAAGAGCAGGAGACAAGGATGCCCCAGAGGAATGCTTTAAAGACCATTTTCCACACTGGATGCAGCTACCGACCCCACATCACTTAAATGCCAATTTAAATAGTATTACAGACCACATTGCAATGGTCTTCCAGGAGATTGAGAACACTGAAGAACAATAGACAGATATGAAGGAGACAAAGTGACCCCTACTTAAGGGAATAAACTGATATGGTCAATAACAATCACTAATGCAATGCTTCCCAACTATTTTTGTGTTATGTACCAATGTAAGGCTCAATCAACCAATTATTCACTGCAAACCAGACCTATATATAACAATAAAAGAGAGACACACACACACACACACACATATCCCGCCCACACAGAGGACTCACCATGAACATATACATATACTCTTCACAAAACTCTCAAAACATTTTACTGGATGGAAGACAGACAGAGAGAATGAAGATACAACTGTCTCAAATCCATTTTCTCAGATTTTCGGATGCCGCTGTACATACAGTATAATTGGCATTGGTTTGTACACATATTCTCCCCATATATGCCTCTTACACTGTATTTACTTTGGAGAATGAGATGAGAGGAAACTGAAACTACAGCATCAGATCAGAGTCTACAGAAACTGACTTTGAAAAGCCATCAAATTCTCGATGCTTGAAATGTAATGCAATTTCATGCTATTGAATATTTTCACTCTGAATCTTTGCTATTTAACTGTATTTGACTGTATACTGTTCGACTGATATTTACTGTACACCGTCTACTCCAAAATCAATCAAAATGATTCTGTTTTATAAATTTATAATAGTTAAAGAAAAAGGTAGCTTACATTCAGAATGGAAAAGTATCCACAGATTTTCATATCAAATTCAGTCAGATGAATTTAGATAAGTTCTCGATGCCTTATCGATTTTCCTTCTCAAAATTGAACAAGCTTGCATCCAATCTACCTCTCACCTGGCCAATCCCAAGGCATCTCAGAGGGAAGTGCAATTCATACCTTGTAGATAAAACAAATTACAGTTGGACTCCTGTGAAATACATGATACCTTGGAAAGACTGCAACCATAAACATAGCAGAGGAACAGCTAACTTGACCTGATTAGCTGATTAGCTACTTAACTATTTGACTTCACCAGGTGCCTGGTGGATGGGAATATATTATTTTAACCTATTGCTAGTAAAGCAATACAGCTCAAATTTGATGTGCCATTGTATTTAATGGCTTGCCTTATTAACATTTGTAATTATACTGTACAAATATTTTCTTAAATGCACCCAACAACGAAAATGCAATACTATGGACTGGATTAATTCAATTAACTCACCATCATGTAATTTCAAACCTGTATAACTTAATGTATTTTGTGGAACACAAAAGAAGATATTTTGATAAAGGATTGATTGATTGATTGATTGATTGATTGATTGGTTGATTGATTGACAGATTGTATACAATGTTGTTTTGGACCCCATTGACTTTCAAAGTGTTTGGACAAACACAGCTGAAACATTCTTCAAAATATATTTAATTGGACAGGAGCAGTGTACACCCAATGGAGACCAAAAGATCATGAAAATACTGGCATGCAAGCCTGTAGCATTCTACTAGTGTTGTATCTTATTACAGAGAGCACTTCAGTTACACGTTCTTGGCTCCTGGTGGCCAATGTGCTCTGCCGCTGACATATGAACCTTAAACTCATGGAACCAAATCAAAGTTTAGCTTTCAGTCCATGTCTAACAGCTTTAAAGCCTTGTATATGCAAGTGTAACTGACAATTTAAACGTTGTGGTATATATTTAACATGACTTACAGGCATATAGAACTGTTTGTCTAGTAAAACACTCTAGTAAAACACTCTTTAGAATACCATAAGAAGACCACGGTTTTTAAAGGCTGTGACGTGACCTTAAAGCTTCACCCCAATTTAATTTTCAATAGGAAACACAAAATCAAATAGCAAGCCATTTTTGTTGCTGTTCTGACTTTTGAAGAATCTGAATGAACACAATTCTGAATGTAATGCAATGAGTGTAATGCAATTTATGGCTATTTCATATGCTGCCCCTGAGAGCACCTCAACAGTGCAAAACTTCTCTTACTCAAAAATACATTAACTTTTTCTTTCTTCTAATTACATTTTCTTCTAATTAAACTCATTTAAGTCTTACAAGATAAAACACAATTCCAAGTTGTAAGTGAATAGTAAGCATATATTGGGAAAAAAAGTGTGTGTGTGTGGTCCTGGTATTCCCTATTATGAAAGTGAAAAAATGTGACGTGAGACCATGTATGGTGTCCCATACTCGGAGTTTGTGCTCTGCATTTAATCCATCCAAGTGCACACACACAGCAGTGAGTAGTGAACAACACACACACGCACACACACACCGTGAACACACACCCGGAGCAGTGGGCAGCCAGTGAACAGTTGGGGGTTCGGTGCTTTGCTCAAGGGTCTCACCTCAGTCGTGGTATTGAGGGAGAAAGAGAGAGCTGGTCATTCAATCCCCCCATCTACAATTCCTGCTGGTGTGTGTAGTTCTTTGTTATTATTATTATTATTGAACTTTTTAATTCATCAAAGAATCCAGATAAAAAATGCCTCTGAATATTGTTTTATGATTAAATTTAAAGACTTCCCTCGCATACTAACCAGTGATATAAAGTAACCTGTACAGCATAATATTTATTTTCAGAAAAAAAAATCTAAATGAAAATATTTTTTCATGAAAATAACCAATGGATAACTCTAGGTCACTAATCAAATAAAATTTGAGACATTGATTATGTGACATCATTTGTACAAGATTTTCATGCTTTTATTGAAGCACAAGATGTTTTCTGGAACATCTTAGATCATGCTGGAGAACAGAATCATGAAGGTTGCATTCCTTTAAGAACACAGAAACACCCAGATCTGTGTTGACACGACTACAGCAGTTTTCTTCTTCTACTTTTTCTTCTTCATTTTACTGTCAGATGAATGTGCCTCTTGTTAAATGTGAAACAATCGCTAGCCAACATCAAGATTCTGATGGCATGTATTATAGCACAGGCCATCTGAATAATCCACTCAAACACCAAAAATAAAAAAAACAAAAGCAAAGAGGGGAGAGAGTGCGAGACAGACAGAGAGAGAGAGAACAATTTGTTAAGTTTACTCTACATAATAGGAAGTCAGATCATAATTAAGATCCATTCAGCTGCAAAGCTGTAATTCACAGGAAGTGCTGCTTTGATGGGACCGTGTTAAGCATTGCCGTGAGGTGCAGAATAGTGAGAATATTGTGATTACAAGATTGAGAAAAGAATCATGGGAGGTAACGATATTTTCACCCTTCTGCGTCGAAAAGCACTGCTGTCACACACTGGCTGTTTCAGGAGGTAAAGCACAACTCCATTGTCTTGTGTGTTTTATCGGAAGTAATCACTGATTTCACAAGAGAGAGTCACCCAGTGAGTGAGTTAGAGTCCTGAGATGAAAAGATGATTTTAATAAGGGTATTTAGGTACCCAGCTCAGACTTGATGAGGGTGAGTGGGTAAGGGACAACCGTGCAGAGTGTGTGTGGATTTGTAAGACAGATCACACCATGAATTCTTCCCATCACCACAACTGAAGAGAAGAGCTTTCCTTTCTTCAAGATAGTTCAACACTTGGCTCCATTTGAGTGAGATGCAGTTATATCAAAATCTGTAATGGCTAAATGTCAATCACTACATATGCTGATTTTGACATCAGTTAGTTTGAGAAAATATTTATAAAGTGAGTACAAATTGTGTAGATGATGAACAAGATGATGCAACTTTGTCTTTTTATTTTATTAGGACCTTTTGCATTTTTTTATTGACAAGTACGTTAATGTTCAAAGGTTTAGGGTGGGTAACTTTTTTTGTTTTCAAAAAGGACGCATTATTTTTTTTTTAACTGACAGTAAATAAATGTACTGTATACTGTAATGTTACAAAATATTTATATTTCAAATAAATGTGTGCAAATCAGCATATTAGAATGATTTCTGAAGGATCATGTGACACTGAAGACTAGAGGAATGGCTGCTGAAAATTCAGTCTTTACACTGTATGAAATTATTTTTTTTTTAAGATATTGTTATATTATACAATAATGCTGTTTTACTGTATTTTTATCAAAAAAATGAAGCTTTGGTATATATATAAAAAAAGCCTTTATTTAAAGTTTTGTGCTCATGTTCAAACAAATGCAGTAGAGTCAGCATCTGTCCGACAAATTATGTTTACCAGAAATAGATCATTGCTTTCATAATAGATCAAATAAACAATAGTGTCATTCCACTATGACTGTACAAGAAATACGAGAGGACAGCGTACCTGGAAAATACATTTACAACTGTCCTTTTGAGCTGAAGTCTCCTGAGCATCCAGGAGTTCGCAAAACAAATTAAATGTGACTGGTTGATGGATGTGTTCATTTTTGATGGTCCCCTAAAAAGACAGGAGACTTACCGGGGATCATAATGTGGTGTAATGCAGGCATTTAAAAATAGACATGGCTTGATGCACGGAGGCAGAGAGGGGCCGCACTACGAGATCTGAGGCCGGAGAAAAGGAGGAGGAGATGGAAGAGTTATTAGGCCAATACAAAACTGATTGTCTATTCCTGGTGCAGAGCTGAGCACATAGCAGTCATGCAGTCTGAGGAAACATGAACTGAATGGCAAGTGGGTGCTTAGGAAAGTTAGAGAGAGAGAAAGAAAGTGAGGGAGGTCAATGAGAATGAGTGTACGGGGAAACAAAGACCTACACTAATGAATGAGAAAGGTTAAGAGGGATGAGAAATAAGTAGTCTGGGAAACCTGCTCTGTTTGGAGGTTGTGGTGGAAGGCCTGAAAATAACTATTTGTCAGAAACAACGGGAGACTATTTTTGGCACACAGGGCTCGACGAACCAGGTCAGTGACACAAGCAACTCATTGAGAGAAACAAGGCAACAATTCCTTTTTTCTCGCTGTCTATAACACACTCCAGCGGAAACCCAATTCACATACTATCTGTCCTAGTGTGTGGGATTAGGATTAATTTATCCCAATCATACGTTGAACAGTTTGTCAAAAAAGGTCCAATATTTCAAGTGTATTTTTGAAGCACTCTATTTTATTTAATGGATTATATATTTACAAGCTCTAGTGCAATTATATATTGGTTTGCTATATATATATATATATATATATATATATATATTTGGGGTGTAACGGTACACGTATTCATACATGCATATATATGTAAGGGATAATCAACGGTTTGCCGTGCATTAAAGGATTTTAAATGCACGACGTGGAGGCAAAGATCCACCCGACACGAAGTGGAGGTTTGTTGCCTCCGCACTGTGCATTTTAAAATTCTTTAATGCATGGCAAACCATTGATTATCCCACTTATTCCATGGTCATTTGCCAAGTTACAGACAAGTTAAAACTAGTATTGCTCTTTGCAGCGCAATATTTGACCGAATGGGTAAAAATGACGATTATTTTTGTCAGTTACAGCTCGTTAGCTCTAGCATTCTACCCACTTTAAATCAGACACAGAGATGAAATAGTGCAGTTAGATCACATTTATTTGAATTAATTATAGCATTTATTTGAATTAATTATCGATCGTTTGATCGAGAGAGAGAAAGATGACAGTTGTGTGTGTGAAGTACCTGCATCTTTGCGTCTCTCTCTCTACAAACAACTTGTGAGTTTAGTTACTTAAACAGAGATTTTGCCTCCTCGTTGCTGAAGAATATAATGCAGTGATCCAGTATCTAAGCCATTTTATAAATAAAAGTCGCTAAATGTCAATCACTACATATGCTGATTTTGACATCAGTTAGTTTGAGAAAATATTTATAAAGTGAGTACAAATTGTGTAGATGATGAACAAGATGATGCAACTTTGTCTTTTTATTTTATTAGGACCTTTTGCATTTTTTTATTGACAAGTACGTTAATGTTCAAAGGTTTAGGGTGGGTAACTTTTTTTGTTTTCAAAAAGGACGCATTATTTTTTTTTTAACTGACAGTAAATAAATGTACTGTATACTGTAATGTTACAAAATATTTATATTTCAAATAAATGTGTGCAAATCAGCATATTAGAATGATTTCTGAAGGATCATGTGACACTGAAGACTAGAGGAATGGCTGCTGAAAATTCAGTCTTTACACTGTATGAAATTATTTTTTTTTTAAGATATTGTTATATTATACAATAATGCTGTTTTACTGTATTTTTATCAAAAAAATGAAGCTTTGGTATATATATAAAAAAAGCCTTTATTTAAAGTTTTGTGCTCATGTTCAAACAAATGCAGTAGAGTCAGCATCTGTCCGACAAATTATGTTTACCAGAAATAGATCATTGCTTTCATAATAGATCAAATAAACAATAGTGTCATTCCACTATGACTGTACAAGAAATACGAGAGGACAGCGTACCTGGAAAATACATTTACAACTGTCCTTTTGAGCTGAAGTCTCCTGAGCATCCAGGAGTTCGCAAAACAAATTAAATGTGACTGGTTGATGGATGTGTTCATTTTTGATGGTCCCCTAAAAAGACAGGAGACTTACCGGGGATCATAATGTGGTGTAATGCAGGCATTTAAAAATAGACATGGCTTGATGCACGGAGGCAGAGAGGGGCCGCACTACGAGATCTGAGGCCGGAGAAAAGGAGGAGGAGATGGAAGAGTTATTAGGCCAATACAAAACTGATTGTCTATTCCTGGTGCAGAGCTGAGCACATAGCAGTCATGCAGTCTGAGGAAACATGAACTGAATGGCAAGTGGGTGCTTAGGAAAGTTAGAGAGAGAGAAAGAAAGTGAGGGAGGTCAATGAGAATGAGTGTACGGGGAAACAAAGACCTACACTAATGAATGAGAAAGGTTAAGAGGGATGAGAAATAAGTAGTCTGGGAAACCTGCTCTGTTTGGAGGTTGTGGTGGAAGGCCTGAAAATAACTATTTGTCAGAAACAACGGGAGACTATTTTTGGCACACAGGGCTCGACGAACCAGGTCAGTGACACAAGCAACTCATTGAGAGAAACAAGGCAACAATTCCTTTTTTCTCGCTGTCTATAACACACTCCAGCGGAAACCCAATTCACATACTATCTGTCCTAGTGTGTGGGATTAGGATTAATTTATCCCAATCATACGTTGAACAGTTTGTCAAAAAAGGTCCAATATTTCAAGTGTATTTTTGAAGCACTCTATTTTATTTAATGGATTATATATTTACAAGCTCTAGTGCAATTATATATTGGTTTGCTATATATATATATATATATATATATATATATATTTGGGGTGTAACGGTACACGTATTCATACATGCATATATATGTAAGGGATAATCAACGGTTTGCCGTGCATTAAAGGATTTTAAATGCACGACGTGGAGGCAAAGATCCACCCGACACGAAGTGGAGGTTTGTTGCCTCCGCACTGTGCATTTTAAAATTCTTTAATGCATGGCAAACCATTGATTATCCCACTTATTCCATGGTCATTTGCCAAGTTACAGACAAGTTAAAACTAGTATTGCTCTTTGCAGCGCAATATTTGACCGAATGGGTAAAAATGACGATTATTTTTGTCAGTTACAGCTCGTTAGCTCTAGCATTCTACCCACTTTAAATCAGACACAGAGATGAAATAGTGCAGTTAGATCACATTTATTTGAATTAATTATAGCATTTATTTGAATTAATTATCGATCGTTTGATCGAGAGAGAGAAAGATGACAGTTGTGTGTGTGAAGTACCTGCATCTTTGCGTCTCTCTCTCTACAAACAACTTGTGAGTTTAGTTACTTAAACAGAGATTTTGCCTCCTCGTTGCTGAAGAATATAATGCAGTGATCCAGTATCTAAGCCATTTTATAAATAAAAGTCACAGGGCAACGTTGACAAGTTTATGTTGGCCTACTCCTGAACGTTTCTGTGTGCGCAGCGGGATCTCTGATCTCTCTCTCTCTGTGCGAGTGGTGTGTGTGTGTGTGTGCATGTGTGTGTGTCTGTTAAAGCGGTGAATAAACTGACTTGGAACTACCTGTGCATTAAACGGTTTTAATGCATACCTGCAAGCCAATAAGAGTCGAGTATT
>NW_015505832.1:439776-491823 GCF_001515645.1 Sinocyclocheilus grahami
ATATATATATATATATATATATAGAGGCTTCACTATCCACACATTTGCACTTCTCTCATGTCTGGCGGCTCCAGCACGGTGATGCTGAATGCAGCCTTGCATTTATACACACACAGGCCCGACTCCGACGCCAGGACTCAAGGGGAGCTGCTCTTAATACAGGACCATAATCCCATTTCATCAGTTCATTCTCCCCTGACGCTTCCTCTCTCATTTCATTTTTCCTTCTGAGTTATGGATCAGGGTGATGGAGTGGGAACGATGCGGCTCAGAGGAGGAATTTCCACTCGAGCCCCTGAGGCTTGCGGGAAATATCAATTCCCGCCACTGCATCAGACAAATCAGACAGGCTCCTTCTATTAGTTTACAGCTTGCGGCTCACCTTTTTTCTCCTCTCACTAACTTAATTTCTCCTCTCCTTCTTTTTCTTTTCTTCCACAAACAAAACACACATTGCATAGAGTCTTCTGTACTTAACAGTGTTGGGAGTAACTGACTAATAGTAATATTAAGACAATTATTATTATTATTATTGCTGTTGTTGTTGTTGTATTGATGCTCTGAAATCGTACATGGAGTAACAATGGGAAATGCAATGGCGTGCATTTCTCTTGGAACACTGGTGAAATAAACATTTTCAAATATAAGTATAGTGTCAAATATGCTAGTCAACTAATCAGTTATCTCCCCATAAAATATTTTACTAATACATTTTGTTAATTAATGTACAATAGTTAATATACAACTAAATATTCTGTATTTATATATCCCTGACAAGGATGAGAGATTGTACTGACGTTGTTTTTGGTCCTGTAATTGTAATGGGATTCAATAAAATAGTTTGAGCTGTGCTTACAGTCAGAGGTACACAAAACAAACAATGTATTTTACTAGTGTTTCCCGCTGGCAAGCGAAGGTGAGAGTGCCATTATACTGCAGCTGTGGCAAGTTCATGCTCGTATCTCATGAACCTGTGTCAGCACAATGGTGTAAATCACACTTGCTTTAGTGATAGATGACACCCACCAAGACGCCAGACAGAACTGGATTGCATGGAGCACAACACTCAGCTCAAACTCATACTACAGAAAAGAGGGAGGTGGAAGAAGGATTGCTGTGTAAACAGGCTCTTTACGTGCCGCTAATGTTCTGATTGCCAGACACCCAATGAACAATACTACTCTGGAACACCAATCTTTACCAAAAAGGTAAAGCCTGATTATTGGATCGACAGATCTTGATCTGGGTTTCTGGTCTTGACTCCAACTCTATGGATACATTCAGAACATTAATATTAACTAACAGTAAATACAAGCTGACAAATATATTAAAGAACAGGGAGGAAACATCAATGAAAGGAATGTGTGGGTGCCAGCAAAATGTTCCAGGTTTCAGTAGAAGTGAGACAAATTCATATACTGTTTCAAAAACAATGGTTTAACTGAAAACAAAATTAGCATCTGCAATCCACAGGTAAGATTCAAAAACACAAACTAAGGCACCTGTTCAAAGAAAGAAGAAAGGACAGAACAGCAAATCATCTTAGCAAATGAAGAGCCATGACATCTACCTCTGAAGACTTGCACAAAGCAGACACTTTTGACACTGTACATCTTGTTGTAATATAGGTCTCATGGTTCTATTTTGTTCTGTACAAAACCTTGAAGATGCTCACTCATTGCATATGACATCTCTGAATGAAAAAAAATCCTTGTACCTCAAAAAGATGTGCAGACAATTTTTTTTTTAAGTATTTCATATACGAGTCTTTCATATTTCATCTATATGGGAGTGAAAGTTTTTGAAGAGCTGAGTATTACAGTTGAGTTGTCCCGGGGAGACTCTGAAAATGGGAATTAGACATTACAAGCATGTTTTATACATTACGCTCAAAAGGATGTGCACTCGGCATTCTGAGGAGACTTTTATACAAGAAGAAATGGAAAGATTGTTCGAAAGTTTTTTACTTCTGTTTTGTTGTACTTGTATTGTTGTCTGGATCAGGTTAAATATTTAACTTTTGTCCAATTAATCCTACCATTTTTTGTCCACATCAAAGGCAACATTCAATACAAAGAAGAACTTTTTTATTAACCTCACCAGAACGTGAGGCTGGATGGCATTTTGCATTTGTGGCATTAGTCTTAACACAATACATTACAACTACACTACCACTATATTCTCTAATATAGGCTTTTACCAATGTAACGGAATTAACTTTTTACTTTCATTTCTTGGAGGGAAATAAATAAATAAATAAGTACACCACTGTTCAACGGTTTGGAGTCGGCAATAATTATCTTATAACTCACAGCGGTTACATTTACTTGATTAAAAATACAGTACAAACAGTAATATTATGAAATATGACTGGTAATGGTAATGTAATGTGTTCATACAAATTACATTTTAAAATGCAATTTATTCCAGTGATGACAAAGATGGATTTCAGCAGCCATTACTGCAGTCTTCAGTGTCATATGATTGTTCAGAATTAATTCTAATATGCAGATTTATTTCTCAAGAAACATTTCTTATCCTTATTAATATAAAAAAAAATGTGCTGCTTATTAATTTACTTGAAACTGTGATAAAAAATATTTTTCCAGGATTCTTTGAGAATAATTTTTTCAGGAATCTTGCTGCTTAAAAGAACATTTTATTTGAAATAGAAACCTTTGTAATATGATGTCTTTACTGTCACTTTTGATATATTTAAATCACCTTTGCTGAATAAAAATAATTTTGTTTATATAAAAAAAAAATGAACGGTAGTGAATGGAGAGTTTATTTTCTTAAGCGATACAACTGATCTAGCAGTTACACTGCTGCTACGGTGAAATTCTGCAGACACAGGATGTACAAAAAAGGCCAAATACTGCAGGCCAGATGACTAGACTGAGCTGGAGAGAATCAGAGCTCACACAGGATCCAAACATGTCTCCATGGAAATGCACGAGCACCAGGATCATTTGTGTGCCAATGCAGCAGCTGGAGGAGAGGCTCACAGCAGTCAGAACTGCCATGTGTGGACAGCCTCAGAAAGACCACTCTCTGGACCCTTTAACAACAGCTAATAGGTGACTCGCTTGAAAATGCACAGCTCATCACATGCTGCCATCTGAACGGAGCACAAACATGAGGGAAAGACAGAAAGTCTGGAAAGTTTGAAATAACGGAAGCAATCAGTCCGGCAGGCTGGGCGTAATAATGTGATGGTAAATAGGTAGAGATCTTCAACCATTTATACTGTGGTATATCTGTGACAACTTACCAACTACACTGAAAAAAAGGTGTAAGATAGATAGATAGATAGATAGATAGATAGATAGATAGATAGATAGATAGATAGATAGATAGATAGATAGATAGATAGATATAGATAGATATTCAGAATGTATATATTTTTAAGTATGTCCAAACGTGGTCAGTTTTGCATTACATGACAGGAAACAATGTAGAGGTCAGATTCAAACTAAAATTTCCCACATGAGCACCACAGCTCAATTTGTTTGTTTCAATAGGTTTGCTAAGTGGAGCTCAAGGTAGAGGCCTTGACAAGAACTTCAAGAGTCTTATATCTCTCATTGCAATGCAGACTCAAAAGGAATGAGTCACGTTGCCATCGAAAAGCAGAGCAAGTATTGACTTTGATTTAAGAGAAAGCCAAGTGTCTAATTACAAATTCTAAAAAGACAGGAGGAACGTAAATATTCATTAAAATGCTCTTCTTCTCATCATCTGAGAGAGGAGAAAGGCTTTCGCTCTGACTCTGTAACTTTTCACAGCACTGCAGTAAGAGGCATCCAGGACATTTTAGCCTTTGTCAGTAAAATGTGCACTTATTAAAAGTGGCCTACTGAAGAGTTGACATGAATGAGAAAGTTTTACTTATTGAATGAAAATTATTATTTGGGACCTGTGAAGCCAGTCCAGTGAACCAAATTAAGCCCTACTGGTACGGGACAAGTTTTCTCTAAGGGTGTCAAGTGAATTTATGTTTCATTGGCATCCTACGTGATTTTAATCCCATCCAAAATGAACATGTCTGTGTTCTTCAAACACAACCAACACATTACAGAACAAATTACATAGTGCTTTCGACTTACTCATGCATCCTCTGAGAAATCTAATCCAGTCTGGATAGGAATGTCTATGATCCTGGTAAATTATATATATATTTACAACACTTCCTCTCATTTATTTTGACCTTTGTCGAATACCTTAAGCACATTTTTTGTTGTTGTAATGCTGCCTGGCACAACTTCATTATAGATTTTAACCTTTACACCAATGTTTTGCCTGGATACAATAATGGATAGTTGTGCTGCTGGCATCCCATCTAAAGTAAAAAGAAAAGTGATTCAATAAGTAGAGAAACTGCTCAGAATGGCAACTGGCTACATCAAGTGTGATCATGAACAAAATCTATATACACATAGACACTATCGTACAAGAGTTAGGAAAAGTATGCTCATCAATGCTCATCTTATGCTCATCAAGGCTACATTTATTTGAAAATAAATAAATAAATGAATGAATAAATAAAAACAGTAAAACAGTAATATTGTGAAATATCATATATATATATATATATATATATATATTCCTGTGGTGGCAAAGAATATATTTTAAAGACTTGTATTGTTATAAAGACTTATATTGTTAATCATATGTAGTAATATAAGTATTTACTATCCCTTTTTATAGTTTATCTTTTATCACTAACTTTATATTCATCAAAGAATCCTGAAAAAGTATCACATTAATAAAACCACTTATTTTAAATCGTTCTAATATTTCACAACATTCGTTTTTACTGTATTTTTGATCAAACAAATCATACTAATTCCAAACTAAAATATTTATATTAAACCTTATAAAAATGTCTGAAACATAAGTAACCTAACAATAAGTTAAGAAAAAAAAGTGACATTGCATTATTGTAACTTAAACACCACTTATAAAACTAATCCCATCAAAATAATGCTTTGGATATGAGATTTACTCTTTTATATCTGAAGGAAGGCTTTGTAATCGTAATGTGTTTGTAAGTCTCTGCTATGACGGATTTCATAGCTCTTAACTAATATCAGATAAGTATGTCACATTTTCTAACAGTCTCATGAAAGACGCCCACTGCATGTAAAACAAGCGATATGAACACTGTATTTTTTTCCCTTTTGTCTCAAGCACACATTCACAAAGCAGCATCGTGACAGGCATCTCTCCCTCTGCTTGTTTCCACTCATGTCCTGTGAGTCAGTGTTGCTTTTAAATGTTGACTGACATGCATGTGCCCAACGTCACATGAAAAGACAGAGGCAGTGACTGCAAACCAAACACCTCTGAGTTGGAGTAAGTTATGCGCTGTGTGGTGCTTTGGCCTATGTGGTGGAAGGGTTGTGAGGGCATGAGAACGATCCACTCAACCTGAGCAGAGTGTGAGTGCTCTGGGCCTGGTGCCTGGATTTGACTCACAATAAAGCCCTGATGGTAACCATGACAACAGGTGAGATGATGACAAGAAAAAGTGTCACATGCTAGGACTGCATGTGGTTAGTTAAGAGTGAGAGAGAGACTGTGTGTGTGTTTGCCTTGTGGGTTGCTGGCCATGGAATAGGAGGGGGAGTTCGCTTTGCAGTAATTAAAGTGGCTGGTTAGCCTCCCACAACAAACATCAAAACACCCATATGCCCATAAAGAATGTCAACATATGCAAGTATAAAAGGATTTAAACTTATTAGAGCGCTGCATTGTTTGTTAACCTTGCACTATAAATAAGCACATAAACGGCAGTGTCTTATTATCCTATCATCCGTGTTGCACTACCTCACAGAACAACAAGGCAGTTCAAAGATTCCGGGTTTTTGGCAGTAGAAAGCCTGACTCACTTCAAAACTAAGTTCTATTTGCAAGGCTGTTACAAAGAACACTGCATGCATGTAAAAAAAAAAAAAAAAGCTGAGATTCTAGACATTCTATATCTTTACATGTACACCACGAGTCTGTATATTGCAAATAATCATGATTTAGAAGTTGGATGGAATGCTGGATGGAAAGATAGAACAATAGAATAATAAAACGACAGGCAGACAGATAGATAAAAATGGCTATTGTTAAATGTATGTGGTTGAGTGTTTATTAACTGCATGAATGATGATGAATGAGTAAATAAATAAACAAATAAACAATGAATGAATGAATGAATGAATGAAAACATACATGCATACCTATGTTAAACTTTGTTTAGCCAACTTTTGTATTCCAATAAATAAGTAGCATGGGCACATTGAATTACATTTATTTGTGTCTTGTTCGGCGTCCTGGGGTGTTACAAAGTATTTGTGAAATCTAGCTAACAAAATATATATTGTGTGTTGGAGTGTTCCAGACGCTACATTTGACTGATTTAATTGTGTTGCTGTGTTTAGTGTAATTATATAACGTTATTACGTTTCTAGGTTTCTAGCAGGTGAGAAGACATTCAGACAGAGAGCAACAGGATGTGGTGGCCAGCAATGAGGAATGCAGTACAGCACAGCTTAGAACAAGCACTAGAGCAACATTAATTTTTTTGAATGAGAGGGTGTGGGCAGAGCTTGAAGTAGGTGCAAATCTAGTGAAACTGCACTCTAAAAAATGCTGGGTTGTTTCAACCCAACTTTGGGTCAAATTTGGACTAACACAACTTTTGGGTTAAAAATCTAATTTAAAAATTAACTCAATGGTTGGGTTAGTCCATATTTGACACAAAGTTGAGCTGAATCAACCCAGCATCTTTTAGAGTGTGCTTTGTATGTGTGGTAAAGAAATAAAGTGTCATCGTCTATGAGCTGTAAGCGAAACACCACCAATCTAGGATCACGCTTCGTCCTTGTCTACTCCGGTCTTCTGCTGAAGAACCTTATCTAGCCACCCTCAAACCGTCACTGATGCAGCCATTACCCAGAACCCTCAGCATGACCCAGCATCATATAATATTCATCATCATAATACAGCCTACTGTGTCTGCTGTTGGCTTGGAAAGTAATGGATGGACTAAACACACACTTCCATCATTCTACTTCTACTCACTTTAATTCAGGCCCAGCTAGAGAGCTGAATCGGTTTATTCACTTGAGAAATATGATGATTCTGACAGACACAAACAAATGTGTTGATGTATACATGTGGTCCCAATGGGCACTCAAACACAGCTCTATGTGACACATTCTCCCACCAGGCAAATATCCAAGACTGTAAAGATTAAGTTTTATTGATTTTCCCATTTGGGAGACTGGTAGGTGCTTATCAGAGCACATAGAGCACTGCACATTCTCCAGGGATCTGGCTAAATTCTCTACCACACACATACACACAAAAACGAGTGGTTTACACCACTTGAGGGAGGTGATGTCTGTGTCGATGGAGTCCACTCATGTTCTGGTAACCGGTGACACGTGCGTGTTGGTTCACTGCTAGCTGCGGTTGATTTGAGTGTGTGGTTACAGGTCTGCCTTTCATTAGGTCTAGACAGGTGTCACAGGACAGCTCTGTTTCTACCACCAGCTGTAGTTTACTGAGGGTATTTTTGAGTGCACAGCACTGATTAGAGGTTACTGAAGAAATACCTTTTCTCACAGCTCATTACACCAACAACCTATTTTTACTACACCAGTCCCGTCATCACTACCTTCATTCTACTTTTCTAATCCAGCCGCTCCTCCAACCTCACTCTAATCAGTCCATCTATCCTGTCCAACCTGTCTGTCTGTCCCAACTCCCAAGGGTCAAAATGGGGTCCAGGGACTCCCAGGGGGCTTAAAATGGGTGCTTGGGAGTTCATGGAATATTTGAAAGAAAAAGAGCAGTGATTTACTAGGAGTTTTCTTAATATAGATATTAACATTTTAATAGCAAGTTACTACAAAAATGAATAAATAAATAAAATAAAAATAAACAAACTAATACAATTTAATATGTTTAATAATATTTGTAATATGTAATTGTAAATGTAATATAATATGTAATAATGATGCAATATTTGTATTTGTAATAACTTATACGGAAAAAGAAACACTATTAACTACAAAATAAATATTCCAGATAATGTTTCTATATTTTAGTCATTAGTGCTACACACACACACACACACACACACACACACACACATTTACTTAGCTATCTAAATGGGGACATTCCATAGGCGTAATGGTTTTTATACTGTACAAACTGTATTTTCTATTGCCCTACACCTAAACCTACCCCTTACGAGAAACTTTCTGCATTTTTACAATTAAAAAAAAAACTTTGCTTACTTTATTTTTATACCAGTTTTACAAATGAGGACACCCCCAAAGGGAGTTTTTTGGAGATTTTGTCAGGTTTAGCTCACTTTTGGGTACAAATGTGTCTCCAAAATATGGTTAAGTACTGTAGGTACACACACACACATACATACACATACATATACTTTTTTCATTTTATAATACATAAAACCTTATTATATGTATTATTATTATTATTATTATTATTATTCATAATGTATAACATACTAAATAAATAAAAAATAGATCAATAATTTAGAGTTTTTATATATTTTAACATTTTAACAGTAGCAAGTTTATATACATTATTATTATTATTATTATTATTGTTATTATTACAATTTAAAATAAATGAATATACATAAACAACCTGTATTTAAAACTTGACACTTACATGAGTATTTTTCAATACACATGAAAATACATAATTGCAGGTCTCTTTATCCATCTATCCAGCCGTGCTTTTACTGTCTCTTCTGTCCAAACAGAATAGAATTAAGGTGCATTGGACAAGGGAACATTGGCGATGAACCATGATTCACTCCAAACGGGCATCAAACCAGCAACCTTCCGGTTAGCAACCCTCATCATTAACCAACTCGTCTCCCCTCCCTTCCATTGGCTATACAAAATGGGATCAGCACTCTGGTGAAAGCTGCAGCTCACGGTAAGCTCCATGGTCCTCTCTCTCCCTCCCTCCCTCCTCACAGGAAGGGTAAGCCTCAGTTCGGCCTGACCCTTCATTGCCATCCCTCCACATTATCTCAGCAGAGGGCCAATTATAGGCATTAACCACCATATACACTCAGAGACCCCTCTTTAGCCACCGCTGGGCTCCAATAACATATTACCATAGAACATCTTTAATAGGAGATGCTGTTAATTGTCAGGCGACATGAAAACCTGCCCACTAGCATGAACTTGTGTGACAAGCCCTAGTGACAGTGTCATTTAAAGACAGAGGGGGGAAAAAACTATATTGACAACGGCAGACAGAGACTAGGACATCACGCTTCAAAAAATGATTCATTGAATGAGTCAACGAGTGATTCATGAGCAGGATTTATGGGCAACCATGAAGACAGTGACTGACTTGCATTGACAAATTGCTTTGTGATGGTAATGACAGACAAAATAGCTGGTCTGAATACTGAGCTTATGAGAACTCACGAGACTACATATCAAAGTCTACATATTATCCATTTGGGATGTGGTTCGTTTTTTGTATGTTTAACGGTGACTGTCCAATATTTATTGTCACTGATGATATTTTGATCACAGAGGTGCTAGTCAACATGATATCAGGATATATAAGCTGACTGGCTGTTTCAATGGCTCTACATGTTTGTCTTTTTTGTACAGTACATCGAGGATATTCAAGAAGGATTGAGATGAGATTAATTAAAAAATTGTTTAAAGCCAAAAAAACATGCCCAGGCTGGTGGAAGATTGAATGCCAAAACAAAAAATTCTCTAATCTAGAAAAATCTGACAACAACATGTCATTACAAAACAACATATTAAATAATCACACATATCTCGATCTGTTCCAAAAGTCAGGGGCTACACAATTATGCAGAATTAAGCAGTCCTATTTTTCACATACTGCATTCTATCGATCAGTTCATCATTTATCATAAACTAATTCAAAATTCTTAATTCCGAATCTAAACATGAACAGTTGACCTCAGCAAAGCTCCATCGTAATGATCTCTTCTCTCTGAAGGGAAGTTGTTTTTGGTTTCTTGTTTAGAATCTAAATAAAAAAAAAAATGCTGTCAAACATTTATAGAGTATGGCAAATTATCAGGATACAAAATAAACCATTACATTTTAATCAGGGAGGTTAATTTTGTAGGGATTTTCTTAATATGAGCAGACACTGATATCAGCATTCACAAAGTTCGCTAAGTCACCCAGCACATGAATCCCATATTCGTGGTTGATTTCCTGTCAGTATGGTAAACTCATCTACTCATGAGATCGAAACTAATTCGATCAGGAGACGACAAAGCTTTCTTGGTATCAAGGACTGAAAGAGTTCATTCACAACCTATAGAAACCCCATGTCTTGGGACCCACCAATGGATGGAACCATTATGTCCAGAACAGGAAAAGACTTCTATCATGCCCTCAGGCACGCACAGGATATACAGCGTGACGCCACATGACTATCCCATGTTTAACCACCTGCTTCCTGCATGACCGAAACCCTTACTTTCTTGTGCCACAGACAAAGAAACAGAACATTGTATCTATTTTAAAACACAAATTGTTTAAAACGTATAAGTAGTGAAAATGTATCCACTGTATGTGTTAGGCCGTATATATATATATATATTTTTTATGTGTTTATTGAAACCATGATACCTCAATCTTGGCCTTATAACTTTTCTTTTAGTGATTATGATTACTGTGTATGCAAAATACCTGTTGTTTAAGCTTGAATGAGAGCTTGTCTTATTCGCCGAACATTGGTGTTAATGAAAAGTTTATATTTTGTATTATTCTCTGGTGATAATACTGTTATCAGAAGAGATTTTAAAACTTGCAGAAGTGCTCTCCACAAACAGCATGCAACAAGCCACCATCTGATTGGACAGCGACCTGTGGGCTGGACAAAAGTCAGCCTGCTTAAAATGGACACAAAGCCCTCTGGCGCGGTCTTCCGCTCGGGCTCGCACTCTCACTCAAAAGAACGTTGGCTTTCACCTTGGTGAGCGCGACAAAGCGCCCACGCCATACCACCGCATAGCAAGACCATCTAAGAACTCAGACACTTCAGTGAGACTTCGCGATCTTCAGAGATCTTAAAAGTCTTGCAAACTCAGGCTTTTAGCAGGACTGCTGAAGCCTCTTCAGTAAACCGGCAACCAACCACTCCAAGAGGGCTTCCCCAAAAGAACGTCATTTAAACGTCATTTTGACGTCAAAGCAACAGCCAATCAGCGAGGGAATTTCCCTCAACAGCCATCCAGGAAGCCCGCGACAGCGAAGGAACTGCCTCAGCGTTCAGCTCTCAACTAAACAGAACGCAAGTAAACAAACAAACTCTTCAAATCAGCTGAACTGGTGTAGAGCTAAATTAAACAGTAAAGATAAGACAATCGCTGCTTGGTGTTCTCCTAGGCTGAATTTAAAACCACTCGCGAAACTTAATGCAACTCCGTTTACTCCTTTCCTTGAATCTTTGTGTGTATGTATGTGTGTGTATGTTTTAGTTAGGTTTTTAATGTAATCTAGATTAGCCAATAAAATTCATGTTTAATTTATAAAGAAGGAGTTTCTTGGCTCATATAATTTTAAGGTTAAACTATGCTAAAAAGATCCCTTGCTACTTAGCTTGTAGCTTACTTATAATAATTACCTCTAAGAGCTTACAAATAATCATAATTGTGTGGACCGTGGCCAGGAAAACACATTAAATTTGTTAAAAGATACTAAGAATCACCGGCTCGCGGGACGACCCTTGATTTGAAGTGCAGACTAACAAATTTACCAATGGTTTGATCAGGTGGACTTGAGACATTCAGATTCCGATGTCCTAGCAAAACCTGAATGTGGTAATAATCATTAATTCCCTATAATTACAAATTAATAATGAATAAATAAATGATACAGTCATTACAATTTAGTGAAATTATTATTATTATTTGTTTTTATACAATACAAAAATAATCAGGTCCCCAAATCAAAAACCTAAGTGGGCAGTTTGGGCATTTTGAGTCACTTTTTGTAACGTCAATTCAATGATTTACACTATATTTTATAATATCTTATTTTGCAACCCTGAAGAAAGCTATTTTCTTTGAATGTGCAAGAATTTAATTAATTTTCTGCAACTGGTAAATGACTAGAAGAATAACAAATTGCAGTAAATGGTAAAACTATTTGTGCTACAAAACCAGTGTGTTTATGATTATAATGAAATAAATCATATGACAACAAATACCAGGCTGCAACTTCAGGCAGCATAACACCAATATAATTGGTAAATGCACAAACACATGAAGTGTAGCTCTGTTGAACGAGCACTACAAAATTGTATCACACCAAAGTACCTTGGTCATGAGGCTTCAGCTGTGGCTCACCTAAAGAACCTCTCAGTGGAGATGGAGTTGCTTAGAGAGGCAAATCAATAAGCCTTTAACCTCAGGGCACGAACCGGCTAGGGAATAGGGCTGAGCACCAAAGGCTTCTGGATCTTCACAATATTGATATTGTTTTTAAAAGTGCTACCTTAAGACTATTACTTTTAGTCTTGTAGTTTGACTTTTAAAAGCTAACTGTATAAAAAAAAAAATCTTAGTGATTACATTCATATTATCCAAGCAGACTATACAGCAGACTATAAATACTCTTCATATTTATTGTGTGTGTGCTGGTATTCACTATGTTATGGGGACCAAATGTCCCCACAAGTATAGTAATACCAGTAAATTTTGATCTTGTGGGGACATTTCTTAGGTCCGCATGAGGAAACAAGCTTATAAATCATACAGAATTAAATGTTTTGAATGCAGAACGTTTCCTGTGAGAGGTAGGTTTAGGAAAAGGGTTAGGGGATAGAAAATACAGTTTGTAAAGCTGAAGAACCATTACACCAATGGAATGTCCCCATTACGATAGGAGTGTGTGTGTGTGTGTGTGTGTGTGTGCGCAGGGACAAATGCTACTGGTCAAAAGTTTGTGGTCATTACAATTTTGTTTTTTTGTTTTTTTTAATTGAAGGGATTTAAATATATCAAATGGAGCTGAGAGTACCAGGCTTACAAATATTAAAATGCATATTTAATTTACACAACATTTGTTCAAAAATCTTTGCAGTTGTAATGAAGAAAAACAAATAAATGTAACTTACAAGTGGTCAGGAATTTGCTGAATTTTATTAATGGCAAAAGTTCAGATTCCTCCCAAATCCGCTTAGTTTTCATCTTTGAGTGCATATTCTGTACGGGTCTAGTGAAAATGTCTTCAGCTAAGAACAAAGAATTAGGTGAAAGGCACAGACGGAAAGAGAGAGGTGTGATTATTCCCCATAATGTTTGTTCTGACAGCTCAGAGTATCCCACTTGCATTAATGAGGGCCTACAATCCTAAACCACTACAATGGCGCAAATGAGCAGAAAGGAGGGTCACTCAGGAGTTCTCATAGTTTCCACAAAGACCTCCACATTCCTTTAATGACTCACAGTGTCCAAATGGCCCACTGAGAGAAGTGACTCTTTCATACTCATCTGAGAGTAGGCCTATGGAGTCAGGCCTTGGGGAAATGGGTGACTTTTTTTGTGCACCAGTAGTCAATTATCCAAGACGGCAGAGAAAGTACAAAAAGTAATTTCAAGGCAATGCTTCCCCTGGTCAGGAATAGTAGTAACTGTGTGCAGGTCTTCATGCAAATCTCTGCAGCATGACTGAGGCGGGTAGGTCGACCTCACTGACAGGACTGCTAATCCAGAGCAGAGCCATTGATTTAACATGTCCCTAAATGCTGTACTCTGCCTGGCAAGTGTGGCAATTTTAAGTCTCATCAGGACAGGGCAGAGCATGTATACATTATAATTGCAGGAGAGCTACGGTGGACTTAAGTGTTAGCGGTTTAATGGCTTAGTTCCACCGGATACAGAAATCTGTGGTTAAACACTTAATGAAGCAGAAAACATTACCATTGCACATAACAGAATATTGATTAAGTGTATAACGCATAAACACAAATCTAATTGATGCTCTGAATATTTTCAGGTCCACCTCCTTTGTTCATGTCATCTCTATTAAGTATGGAAATGAAGAAGAGTCATATCTATCCAGCAAGGTACCTTTGGGATTTATCTAATCACTATCAATTGCAATGGGGTGTACAATATAGACACAACTGTGCTCTGAGCAATGAAAAAAAATAATTTGCATTTGTGTAACATTTAAACCCATATTATATTCCATCATCAATATAATCTCACAACCTTTTGACAATAAAACAACTTTTTTTTAAAAGTGCACTTATACTTATAATTATATTTAAAAAATGTAGGAACTTTGGTTTTGAATCCAAAAAAAAGTAATTGTTCATTCAAAAATTACAATATGACCTTAAATTTTTTCTAAAATCATACATTATATATATATATATATATATATATATTTATATACACACACACACACACACACACACAAAAAGGCATAGGAGTTTTAGTCGTGAGTTAAGGTAATCCGAGAAGATGCTGATCACTTGCTCTTGATTGCATACTCCTGTTTAATTCATATTTCACAGCATGCTAAGCAAAGGAAAAGGCTGATTTTAAAATTAGGGGAGCTATCAGAAAGCAGGCAAACCAACAGATGCATGCTAGCTTCATGTACAGGATCGTCACAGCTCATTGTCCTTGAAAATTAATCAGAATTAAATGACAAGCCTGGGGACTGCAATCCGTGGTGCACTGCAACAAGGCTCCTGAGCAGAATATTTATGTAAGCCTGGCTAAGTGGCAACAGATGATATCTGTATTCCAATTGGATGGCGAGACTTGAAATGGCTGTGATAAACAAGCCCAGGTAGGCGGCATTACAAAATGTAAATGTAGTGATTCGGGTTTAAGACTAGGCCAATGAGGGCATGTGAGGGTGGGGCGTGAGGAGGAGGATAAGATAGTCGCCATGCTGTGGACTATATCTGAGCTTATGTGTGCTACCAGCTAACTGCTATGACATATGGTGCATGATGCCATTACCATGCTCGCCGTACACAAGGTCATTTTTTAACAACCTAACAGCCTGAAAAGGCAATGCTTACACTACAATGCCATTTTGAATTCACTCTGATGGTTCGATTGGAGTCTGGCAAAAAACACATTAATTTCACTCTGAGACCGTATCAGTATTGGTTTAGGTTAGCTCATTGGCTAGCAAGAGTAACTAGCCATTGGAACTCACATAGTGACATGATGTTATCAAATCTCAAAAAACAATCAATAATACATATCTAGATTTAAGAAAACAGAATGTTGTTGAAATTCATTGAAAATGTTGAAAAAAAATTATAATAATATAAATTAATAACATGATATACTACATTTTCTATTGAGTAAGCATACGTCATTTTGGGTGCTGCCCACCCGTAGCCATGTGCTCTGCGTATAATAACAGATCAAATAATAATTAATAAAAAAAAAATTATGCAATACTTGTTTATGCAATACTTTCAACACATCAAACCACAGGGAATTGACACACTGCTTAAGTTATTAGAAGGATATTAATCTGTAGTAATAAGCAAACCATGTACTACTAACGGTAGATGTTGGCAGATAGATACTGTGTTCCTATTTATTTAGGAAGCGAGGGAGGGACTGGAGGGGGGGTGGTAATGTTTTGGTTGTGTGCTTCATTTAAACCATAGTTTAAGCCCAGCCTCTCTTAAATATCAAATTGTCTCAGGCACCGAAAAGAGAGAGCGAGAGAGAAGGAAAGAAAGAAAAAGAGAGAGAGCATTGAAGAAAAAAAAGGGTGAGCAGAAGAGCAGCAGGGGGAGGTGGAGGGTGGGAGGGAGAGAGAGAGAGAGGGAGAGAGCGCGCCTGGGCTGAATTGTGAGTGGCTTACGACACTCAGTGAACAGAAGGTGTTTCTGCATGCACTGCCAGTGCACTAGTCTGCTGCAAGGGATCGAGCATCTCTCTCCTCCCCATACACCGCGCCTGCCTTCAGCCTCAGCATCTACAGCCTCCGCAGCCCACAGGAAATGAGCTTCATACAAAGAAGACTTTGCTGAAGATTTGAGTCTTACTAGACACATTATCATCAATGATCTTTGGATTTCACTACTATACAAAAAATAAAAAAGGACAGGAAAAAGAAAATTAGAGCTATATGATGCAGATCACACAGCTTTTGCATGTGCATAATTGCGAAGAAACAACCACTGACAGAATGCCAATGAGCTTCACTCAATGTACATTGTGCAGGTCAGTGATCACTTTAGGTTATGGATGGTGATTTGCGACGACAGATCGGGAGTCTCTGACGAGAAGAGAGGAAAAGAGGGAGCGTGAGAGTTCGGAGTGGATTATTCCCTCCTTCGTGCATGTTTTCCCCCACTCGTCTCTCCCACAGATCAGCGCAGCAGTCAATGCAGAGGAGCGGTGGAGAGAGGACAGCGCTCATGCATGCAGCCCGGGAAACTTGCACTTCCTACCAGCCTGCTGAATGCCACTTGGATTCGCTCTCTTTTTGGCTCTTTCACACGAGGAGAACTAAGACATTGTAAGTCTGCCAGGATCTGGTGTCCGATGAAAAGGAGGGGGGGCTGAATTTGTACCACACTGGAGTCTTTTTTAGTTTCACACATAATTAGCGTCGGCACAAAGGGATCGACTGAATAAAAGTTGTCAGCCTCTGGAAAGGGGTGAGTAGGCATCCTTTCATGTGAGATTGATTCTTGAGGAGCGCAATTTTTTGTACCTTCGTCTCTCTTTTCCTTTCTCTGATCTAACATGAGCAAAGTGACTTGTCGTTTATTTGCCGTCGCTCTTCTCCTTTCAATGTGGCAGGATTTCTTGATTCTTTAAGTACCAATTCACCATCCATATTCTCTATAAATACATATCAACTGAAAATACTTGGGGAGTTACAAATCACAAAATCTAAAATGACCAAGATCTGAAAGATTCAATGAACTTTTTCTCTACGACACTGCAGGATATTCATGCTAATGGATTTCCTCCTAATTGGTCTGTACCTAAAGTGGCCACTAAGAAAGCCCCCTGGGCTAATACTGTGCTCCCTGGGCATTGTTCTGAAAATAGTTCCGTTGGTGGGAGGGAGCTGTCCGAGGCCGTGCCGATGTGACAACAAGCTATTGTATTGTGAAGGGCTCAACCTGACTGACATCCCCCAAAACCTGAGCAGTGCCATTGGTTTGTCCCTGCGTGAGAATAACATCTCTGAGCTGCGGGAAGGGGACTTTGTTAGCCTGTCGCAGCTTACCTGGCTCTACTTGGATCATAACAATATTGAGATTGTGGAGGAGAACGCCTTTGAGAGGCTGCGAAGGGTTAAAGAGTTGGATCTGAGTACCAACCGGATAGAAATCCTGCCCAACGGGACCTTCAGACCTCTGCCCAACCTGCGAATATTGGATTTATCTTATAACAGACTTCAATCCTTGGAGCCAGACCTTTTCCATGGCCTTAGGAAGCTTACCAATTTACATTTGCGCTACAATGCCCTTAAATTCATTCCTGTGCGGATTTTCCAGGATTGCAGGAGCATGCAATTCCTGGATCTGGGTTACAACCAGCTGCAGAGCCTGGCACGTAATTCATTTGCCGGACTCTTCAAGCTCACTGAGCTGCATCTGGAGCACAACGAGTTGGTGAAAGTCAATCTGGCCCATTTCCCCCGCCTCATATCCCTGCGGACCCTCTACATGCGAAACAATAAGGCCACCATTGTGGTCAGCACCCTTGACTGGACCTGGGACCATTTGGAGAAGATTGACTTCTCCAACAATGAGATTGAGTACATTGAGCCACATGTGTTCGAGAGTGTACCCAACCTTAACAGTCTTATGCTGGACTCTAATAAACTGACTTACATAGATCAGCGGATTTTGGACTCATGGACATCCCTGAGCAGCATAACTCTGTCGGGTAATGACTGGGAATGCAGCAGGAATGTCTGTGCCTTGGCTTCCTGGCTTAGCAACTTCCAGGGACAACGTGACAGTGGCTTGTTGTGCGCCAGCCCGGACATTGCGCAGGGTGAGGATATACTGGATGCCGTCTACGCTTTCCAGTTATGCGAAGACAATGTAGAAGCAACAACGCAGACCTTCACCGCTACCAGAAACCGTGCCAGAGGCTTCATATACGATGGTTCAACAAGAAATACCTATGACCTGCAGGACGTGGAGGGCGGGGAAGTGGTCACCAACTCCTTAACGGTGACTGCGTCCGTTGATGACCTGGAGAGCACCATGCAGATTCACAAGGTGGTGACAGGCACCATGGCCCTCATTTTCTCCTTCCTGATCATGGTCCTCATGCTCTATGTGTCCTGGAAATGTTTCCCGGCAGGCATCAGGCAGTTAAGGCAGTGCTTCACCAGCCAGCGTCGCAAGCAGAAGCAGAAGCAGACCATGCAGCAGATGGCTACTACATCTGCATCCGAGTACTACGTTGACTACAAACCCAACCATATTGAGGGGGCACTTGTCATCATCAACGAGTACGGCTCTTGCACGTGCCAGCAGCAGCCATCTCGAGAGTGCGAGGTGTGATATTCCACCCATGTCATTTTTAAAAATCAGTGGTTTCAAAGTTTGAATGGATATGGAACACACGTTAACTTGGCACCTCATTTTGCTGCTCTCAGGAGGAAGCTAACATTTCTTGAGTGCAAATGGACTAAAAACAGGGATTTAGTGCTGATTTCAACAGCCTCAAAGCCTTGTGGGAGAATTTGACTCTAACACCTGTGTACTTGATGCAAAAGATGTGGAATAATTATGTTGACCTGTCCTGGCTTCTCTTATGAAGAGTGGATATTTGAGCTTTAATGTGTCTTTCTACTTCAGGATATTATAGGACTTTCTAAAGGTATCGAGGACATCCAGAACATAGTTTTTACTGTGATAACAAACATACAAAATTGGAGAGGAAAACAACAAAACAAATAAACCCTTAAAAAAATATTATATGTAAAATATGTTAACAGCAGAAATGCAAGAGTGGGGATAAAATGCAAGATGTTATCTTATTTCTTTTGTAATCTATGGAGAAAAAAAGAAGAGGAAAATACAAATGTTTAAATAAATGAATTGCAATTCACAGTACTCATTTTTGCAGGTGAGTTGGAGGGCTGCTTTTTTTTGTCTGTGATCGCGGGGAAAGATGTTCAGAGAGCTCTGCAGTATTTCAGGATGTAAATAAGCAGGCCTGTTGGGAGCGCTTCACTTCATTTGAAATGTTAAGCCTCAGTCTAAGGTTCAGATCTCATCGTCTCTCCCCGAGATATAATCACTGTGCAAAGCTTGATTGTTATGGCTGTTGCAGTTGTCCCACTTGTACCTATCCTAAATAGATTAAGCAAACTAGCAAAAACAAGACAGGCTAATGCGTTTGATCGGATCTCACATGATAAAGTCAAACATTTGTATGCTGTGCAAATAAACAAGACAAGGAGTGTCTAAGACCTTAATTCCCTTCACTGCTTCCACAGACTTCACAGACAACACATAAAAAGAGCCTCAACCAAGGGGTAAAAGGAGTAAGAGGAGGTCTTAAACATTCAAATCTAAATGTACTTGAAATGGGTGATCCTTTTTTTTTATTTGGATGATTCGTTTTGTTTTATTTTGTTTATTTTGCAAATTCTAGATGTATATTCAATTGCGGCTTTCTGTTTAGGTGTGACATGATGTCCTGTGGTAAGCCATTGTTATTGTGTGAGTGATCATCCTGACGGATTGTTAGATCGTGCACACCCCACATCAGTGGCTATTGCACTGGTGAAAGCACAGGGCCTCTGAGAGAAGGTACAGGCTGCTCCCTAGTGTTCATAGCAGCAGTAGAGAAAGATGAGATACCGCAGCAACAAGCCCTTGCATTTCTCTTGCCCAGGCTTTGTGTGTCTTCTTGTATATGCCTGTTGCTTGTCTATATGCATTCTCTAAGCTCAGCTCAGGATTACCACCACAGCATAAATTATCTGGACTAAACAACAAAACCAGACTGATTCTAAAAAGGGAGATCTCACTTTGTGAGTCAACACCTCACTCACTTGGCTGTTATAGTGATGGATTTGTTTAGTAAGTATAGGGGACATGCCACTGTGAAGATGGTGTGTGTGAGGCACTACTCGTGTGTGTATGTGTGTGTGTGTGTGTGTGTGTGTGTGTGTGTGTGTGTGTGTGTGTGTGTGTGTGTGTGAATGTGGGTGTAAGAGTGCATGTATGTGTACGCATTTACATTTGGACTATTTAAGTGGGTGTGATTTTGTTTTGTGTCGTCTCCTGAAAAGGTGGAATTGAGTTTGTTCTGACCAGCTGCATGTGCGAAGTATTAATTTGTCAAGTATGACTGGGATATGCCTTAAAGGGACCATTTAAGGCTGAGCAAATATTTTTACAATCAAATCAAACAGTTTTATTATGAATTCCAAAGTCCCGCCCCCTTTGAATCCTTTAATACTTGATATGAAACTGTTCTATTTTCAGCACTGTATTTGATGCGTATATGAAGCTAAGCCAAGCTAAACCAATAAAATGTATTCCTACTGTTGTAAATGATACGCAATGTGACAAGCTTTGCCCTTTCCTGATTAATCTAGTCATGCTGTTTTTTTTATTTATTTATTGATGTTTATGCTTGTTTTCTGTCAGGTGAAGACATTGATGCATTCAGAACATCTGGTCTGACACTCCTTGGACTACAATCTTTCCATCCCCTTTTTCATTTAATGAACGACACTGTTCATGACATATTTTGAAACAAACCCCTAAATATGTACACTCCAACGTGTGGTTGGGTTTTTATTAGGGGTGCAACGGTTCTCGGTAAAAAAATCTCCACACACGGTTCGGCATGCACTAGGACCGCGGTTCAACTTAAATCTGACAATGCATCTGTAATATGGTTTGTTAGAGTTCGACTAATGCATGTTTCTGTTGATGGATACAAATTCTGGCTTCCCAATACATTACAACAAGAGCGATGAGAGAGAAAAAAACAATACGTGGACAAACCAGTCACTCTTTGTCCAATGTGAGTGATGTATGCTGGAATAACTGTCATTTATGCCGTCATCACGTGTTGATAGCGCAGGTGAGACCAGAACAGCACACGTTGCTATCTGTGTTTAAACTAAACTCATTTAAGTCTTGCCAGTTTAAATATTAAAGAGGCAGAAGACGCGAACTCGCACGCACAGTGAGAAAATCTGTGTGTACACTCAACTTTTGTAACTTTAATAAGGAATATTTTTTTCATTTATACAGTCAAATATGCAATGTAGTTTTACATTTGATTACTTTATTCAATTTCTGTACCTAAAAACTGTTAGACCTACCTAAAAAACCTGAAAAGCACTGTTTATTTTATTTATCTATTGCATTTATTTGTGCTGTTGCTTGTAGTTAAGATTATTTGCTCTTATTTTCTTTATTTTTATTTGACAATATAGTTTTTTCCCTAAACATAGCACATACCGAACCGTACCGAAATCGTGACTCTAAAACTGTGATACGAACCGAACCGTGAGTAAGTTGAACCGTTGCACCCTTAGTTTTTAATGATTCCTCTCGAGAGTATTAAAAAAAAGGATTCTCTATTTGACTGAGTGACAGATTCCTAGCATCAACACGATGATGAAATGACAGCATTGTTCCCTGCATGGTCGGAAAATGTAGCTATTCACGATCCCCTTCTCAAAACAGGTGGTTGGATTGTGGAAAAAAAAAACATGTCTTTCACTAACAATAGCTGTTGACCGTATCAGCGGCGAGGCAACCGGCAACAGGGGAAACAATGGAGACGTAGAGTGAGTTGTTTGATTACATTCACCCTTCTCTTTTCTAACGCTGAACGGATCTAAGCCATCCCTCCAATCAAAGCGCTTCTGTGGCCTATTTTTAGCCCTTCTAGCTTATTTTGTATCAATATTGCATGTTTGTCATTTCATCTTGGCACTGCTGGGAGTTGTTTTGAATTCCCTTTCCCCTTAATTATTATTATTTTCTATTTTTCTTCACAAGAAGGAAATGAATATTTCAAGTGGTGGGAGGTTTTGTTTAATCTGAGGCTCTCTCCTCCTCCTTATGTGGCTTACAAACCCCTCTGCCCTCAAACTCTAACTAGTTACTGCTCTGACAATTAACTAAATAAAATAATAAATAATTAATACCGTTATTGACGAGGCTTGAGGTAGATCGATACGGATAGCTTTTAGTCAATTACAGACTTTCTCGCTTGTTACTTTTTCAGACCAAAATAAATTAAATAAATAATCTTGTGTTAGTGTTGACAGAGAGAAAAATAGGGGGTGGTGGGGGTGGGGGAATATGGTTTATTTATACAACAATATTTTATTGATATTTTGGCTAATTAGTGTGTGGAGCACTTGGCTATATGCCCAGTACTATCAGAGAAGGGGCGAGAGAGAGAGAAAGACAGAAATAGTCGATCACTACGACATGAATTCAAGCAGGGGTGAGCCCTTGGATCTGTGGGAAAGCAGTTGTGCCAAGTGGTAGGGGGCAAGACATTAGCTTTTGACCTTGTTAGCCTGGGCGTCCATATGTGTGTATGTGTGTGCATGCAACATGAAAGTAGCAACTGAATATGAAGATCTCAAGTGAGTACTAGGGTGTTGTACAGCACTGAGTTGAAGAGGGTCAACAGTGGTAAACAAAGCAAGATGACAAGATGCTACAAACAACTACAGAGCTAAAACAAATTCTCAATCTATGCAAATCATGTGGGTCAATCAAAGCAAATCATCGGATTAATCTCACAGATTTAAGTGTGCACTTCAAATCAAACAGTCTGACTGCAGTGTTACAAGACTAAAAATTCCCTATATAACTTAGGAAGAGAACAACATCACAAACTATGCTTAGATGAGTGTTATTTTAGTAAAAGTGAGATACTATTATATTTTTTATAAATATTTTGAATTATTTTTTATTTTTATATTTTCTGTTTCCATTTTAATTTGAGTAATTTTGTTGTCTGTCTTTTTATGTCTAACTTGTTTTTTTTTTTTTTTTATTTTTGTAATTTTTTTTTTTTTTTTTTTTTTTTTTATTTTTTTTTTTTTTTTTTTTTTTTTTTTTTTTTTTTTTTTAAGTTTTAGCTACTGTAGTACATTACTTTAAACCAAACAAACATGAAATGTTTCCTTGGCACCTATTCAAAATAAAATATTTTTTAAAATATTTTATTATTTCATTATTTAATGATTAGTTAATGTTTAATTTATCTCGATTTTCTTTATTTTTTGCAATTAAATTTCTCCTAATCAATTTTAGGAGAAACACTCAAGAGAAAAATTAAACGTAAATACATCACCAGAAAATTCCATTACACCTAGAATCTAAACATTTTGCTAGGTATGTAAAAACCCCAGGACATCTTAGTCTTGAGTATTAGTATCTAGCAAACATAGTATCAGCTACCTAACAACCCCGACCACGTTTTCTAGTTTCCTCGAATATCAAACAAACAGATTGCATTTCATAAGAAATAAGGAATGGCTTGCGTAAATTCGTAGAAGGTTGGTGATATGCGAAAACTAGATTAAGTGTCACGGTATCAGCATACATAAAATCCAGATATTTCATCAGAGTCTCTTGATACAGCACCAGATGCTTAACAAATTAATTAACCTTGCTTGCTGTCTCTCAGTGTTGATTGAATGCCCCTATGTGC
The DNA here is from genome assembly GCF_001515645.1 of Sinocyclocheilus grahami. Taxonomy (NCBI): domain Eukaryota; kingdom Metazoa; phylum Chordata; class Actinopteri; order Cypriniformes; family Cyprinidae; genus Sinocyclocheilus; species Sinocyclocheilus grahami. The sequence goes on from NW_015505832.1 coordinate 463,505, forward strand.
CTTTCCCTGCCTCTGGTCTCGCATAATAAACACCCACACATAAACAGATACTCTACCAAAACGCATAGGACTGACCCGGCCTCTAGAAGACACCATTAAGAATCTACACAAGAATTGACTGTTGCTTCCCTCTGTGACTCATAAATGTATTCGAGTCGATATCACCCTTATTATTTGCAATATAAAGTTGTAGTAAAGAACTTGCTTTTATTGGAACGTGAGTAAACTGAGCAAGACGGCTTTATAATCCTCCAATTCATCGTTATAATTACCAACATCATCGTCATCATCATTATTCTTATATGTGCATCTGCATCACTGGCGTCACATTAACCGCCGCCCCAGGGGCACTGTGCCATTTTCAATGTAACTAAATCGTTAAAATAGCTATATATAATAAATGTATATAGTGTCAGATAAGACTAATTTGCATGGTTTTAAATGCTTCTTTAAACAGACATACTATACACCAATGTCTTTAATAACACATGAAGTGATACTGAAGTGAGTGGGAAGAGGACATACATCAACATGCTTTATGAATACATAGCAGAAAAAAAGAGAGAGAGAGAGGCTGTTGCAGTTACAATTTAAGTCATACCCAATGTAAACGGCCCAAAGAGCATTACATTAATGAATGATATGGCATTACACACCATTTAAAGTCATATAGAGTATCATATGGTTGAACGGTAATGCTCAGGGCTACTGTTCAGCAGCATCTGCTCTCGCATTTGTGGTGCTGAACTGAGCACACAGTCGTAGACTGGAAACAATACCGAATGCTATTTTCTGCAAGTTTGAGGAATATGTCATGGGTCGCACAGCTCGCTGTTCTCCATTTATGCAGACGTGAAAAATATCTGAAACGTGAGGAAAACAGTGGTACTTATTTGCTGACCCTGACAGTGACTTTTCCCAGAAACCCTTGAGAGACAGAGCTACCTGAGAGCACTTTTGATGATTACCATGAGAGAGAGCACTGTAGAGATCAGACCATATAATACACTGCAGTCTGTATCTATACCACGGTTACTGTGAGTAAGGCTAGAGCGAGATAAAGAGGCACAATAAAGAGGATCGATAACCTTTGTCTCTGTCACTCTCTATTTCTCTCTCCTTCTGTATTCTTAAAGCGACAACTCTAAACTCCAAACTGTAGATGTTTCGCTCATGCGTAAGCTTATGCTTCCTTTAAAAACAAATTGAGTGCTGCAGTGATGACGTATGTTTACAGGCCAACCCAGAAGTTCACATCACCCTGGTTCTCTCACTAAAAAACTCAACAGGATTTTTCCATTAGCTTTTGGATGATAAACTCTGTGACCAACAAACGATGTTGATTCTTACATATTTTGTTCATCACGATAATCTTCACAGAAAGCAACTTTTATGAATTTTGAAGCCTAAATACAATTGCCAGAAGTAAAAAGCTAATACTGGCTATAATAAAACTACACCACGGCCGCATGACATTTTTCTTGAAAGTTTGAGTGAAAGCAAGAGTGCAATTATAAGCACAACAAGGCTGTGAATGTGGACTAGTGAGTAGATGAGTTTTCCTGTTTGGCATGATGATGTTTAATGTCCCAGATAACCTTTGTAGTCCCATTTAGCCATTTGTCATCACCTAGGGTACTACTGATTTTATGGCATAGAATAAAATGTTAAAATATCTAGGCTTGTGTTAATCACAGACGTTATTACAGGCATAAAAAAAATATAAACACTTCAGGACAGTGGAACTAACTCTGAGCTATCTAAAATGCTAAATAATTTCCGGGTTTTCACCTACAAAAAATGCATCATTCATGCAGCTCTCTAATTTGTATTTTGTATAATTATGAGATGTATGGAATGCATGGTTACCTAGCAACTAGCAATTTGCAATATTCAGAACATTTTCATCAGAAGTGTCCCCAGTGAAGGTTGAGACAGAGCGGGTCAAATAGGTGATACTGTGCATGTGTCAAGCTCATCCGTCCGCACTCATCCGCGGTTGAGTATACATTATAAGCTGTGTGGTCGCAGCTGGGCACAAGACGGAACAGAATGCGGAAAGTGAAGTATACCCGTGCCTAAGGAGCGATGTGGACGTCAGATGATTAAAACATTACATTTAATTATTATTAACACGACTGAGGTGAGACCCTTGAGCAAGGCACCGAACTCCCACGGTGTTCACGGTGTGTGTGTGTGTTGTCCACTACTCACTGCTGTGTGTGTGCACTTGAATGGGTTGAATGCAGAGCACAAATTCCGAGTATGGAACACCATACTTGGCTACACGTCACTATTTTAATTTTATTGTAATATATTTATTATTCAAATTATTTTGAATTGTGTTGTTGTTTTTGTGTATTGTGATCAGGATTGTATTTTGATTTGTATTGTGATTAGGAACAACTTCATTATAAAGCATGCATAGCACTGGTTAATGTAGGCTAGTGTGATTAATTAGGATGTTTTAATTAGGGGGGTAATCACGATGTCGGCTGAACATCGTGGTATCTGTCAGCCATCGGCGATGGATGATGGCATCGTCTATCGGCCCAACCCTACTTCCTATACCTGCTGGACTAATTGCTATATTCAATGTAATTTTTTGCTGATTTATCTATTATGTGCCAATTACATATCTCTTCAGTATCTCAAAGTACCAATGGTGGGTTAGGAGATTCAAAGTGACAAAAACAAAAACCACTTGATATCTTTATTTGAACAGCTGAACACTCTCTGCCCTGACAAGGTGAAAAAGAAATCTTGCAGAGCAGTAATTTCAGCAGTAATTCCTCTGCCCCACAGGATATCAAAGATGCTGCGCAAAAATGGGATTAGGAGAGAAGCATAAGGAATCTTGATTGTGTTGAGAAGGACAATGAAGGCTGCAGAAAAAATGCCTGTTTAACCAGTTGACTGCTGGTTAAATATGGGGTTTTCAATAAATTATGATAAATGATGATGGGTATTTTACACAACATACATTTAATGCTCTACCTAATGTAAAAAAAAAAAAAAAAAGGAACCAATAAATACATAATTAAATAAATAAATAACTGTTAGCAATGCCAGATGTCCAAATTTTTTAAGTGTAAATAATAATTAACAGGTATGCTAATCTCATTTGAATTCAATGACTTGTTTGACGCTTACAAAGCATTTTTATTTTTGTAAAATGGCCCATTTTTAATTATTCAAAACTATTTTTATCAATACTTTTAGTATTTATACAATTTTTCCTCATTATCTGCCATCTTAGATTTATCTTTCACTGAGCTTGGCACAATGTATTCTGGGATTGCCTTCTCTGCGGAAATGCGTAATGCTTCCAATGCATTTGGCCAAAAGAAGATATCTTACTGAACAGCAGGGAAGCAGTGTTTAGATAAATAAAATACAGAATATTTGTAGTATATGTGATGTGTGAGCTGAAAGTCTCTTTGTATGTTATGTATTGACCATTTAAATATTTAACATGAATTCTGCATGTATTATAGCATGCTAATGAGTTTCTTACAAAGAGAGCTACAAACCCCCCCCCCCCAAATTAAGCAGTGGATTTCAAGTGAAAAAGAGTCACTAATGTAGTGAGTGTCAGCACAGATAGATGTCCACATAAAGAGAGAGAGGAATTACATCTCTGGCTGTATGATTACATCACTAACACCTTGAACCAAGTCAAACACCCTGCATCTTTCTTCTCATTCGTTCATGCCAGATGATCAAATTATTTATTTTTGTCTAATGAATGGGACTGACTCTATAAAACTACTGGACGGCTCAAAATTAATTAATAGTTTTAAGTGATATTGTGGTGCAACTTCACTATCAAACACAGAACATGAAAGTAGCAAGCAACTATAGAGTTGTAAGGTAAACCAGCAACAATTTGATTAGGAAATTTAAACTAGATTTAAACATTAAAAATTAATTAAGATTAAACATGAAACATCAGCCAATCATCTAACTCCATCATAAGCCAATTCAAATCATCCAATCACAAATAATGCCACAGAGTGTGTTTTTTCACATATATATATATATATATATATATATATATATATATATATATAGTATATTTTTTATTTTATTTGTATTATTTTATTTTTCTTTTTTTATATATTATATATATATATATATATACACACAGTATAACACAAATGCTACTTTTTTAAATAAAAAAAATACAGAAATTAAGAATACAAAAAAAAAACACACAAAAATGCACATTCACTAATCAGTCCCTTTCACTTTCCCATTTATTTGTTTACTACAAATGCCGACGTTTCAGATTAAATAGATGTGTAAGACCTTTACAAATGCTGACAAAAGATGAACAAAAGACCAGGTTGCATACCAGTGAAAGAATGAGAGTGAGAAAGACAGACAGACAGAGAGAGAGAGAGAGAGAAATAAATAAAGAGGGAAAACTACATGCAGCGAGTGAAGATGAAGATGAAACAGAATAAAGAGGTGTCAAAGACCCGTGGTGCTGTAGTTTAGACAGATGGTATGTTTCATGCTCGGGCCCCTGACAATCCTTAAAGCAAGTGTCTATGCCTACATTTGTGTGTGTTCAAAAGCTCAACACACACGTACCCATTCGGCACAAACAGAATTGTTCTCGTTGCCCACTCTTTAAACTCTGTCCTCTTCCTTTTACAAAACATGGCATGGCAAAACACTGCTTTGCTGCGTTTCAAAATGGCTGAGTGTGAAGATAACTAAAGGCTTCTGCTTTATGCATCTCCCCCCCTTTTTTGATTCCAAAAGCACAAGTTTAGCCATCACACCCCTCCATATAGTTGCCTCGGCTGTTGACAAGAGAGATGGAGTGTGTTGTGCCAGTGTGTGTCCTCTGCAAAGCACCTGATTACATTCATGGAGCCAAGAGGAGATTTATGAATGCAGACTCAGGCAAAGAGCGGCCCCATCCGCACTCTAAATAATGGCAGCGCGGAAGATCTTTTGTTTCAGTTCCATTCCCTGCGTCCCAAACTACCAGCTCAACTACCCAAATTAATATTTACCCCACTGAGATTATCTATCCACCAAAGCATCCCATTCTGAGGGTTATTTCAGTGCGAAGAACGCTGGAGGCGATGGGTCCAGATGCGTGGTTGGTGTGACAGTGGCATGCGTTTGGCGTTCGGTCTGTAGTGTAGCCAACATCCCCTGCAGAAATACTCAGTTTATCCTCTCTAGTGTAAATATTGTACAGGTTTCGGACCAGGGGGAGTAACTAATGCTAACGAATGGGGAAACTCTTAGCTTAGCACACTTTATCAGTGCATAAGCATGCTGTCTGGGCTCAGAGGCAGCAGAAAAAAAAGAAGTTTGTTTTAAAACAGATGAATTGGGCGAGACCACACTATGTGCAACATGATCAGTCAGTGTCAGCTTATACGAGTCAGTCTGCTATAATAACGTTAAACTGGCGCTGTGCTCTGCCAAGCCATAATGTGATCCAAGGCAGGAGTCCAGGAAAATGGCTAAATGCAAACATACACATAGCTTGACATGTATGATCTGTGTGTGACGAAAAATTAAAGGGGATTTTACACTGATGGTGATGCCTCAGAATAAAAAATAAAAAAACATATTTATGAAATGGATGGTTCCGCATTTGAAATTTGATTGGATGAGCCACTCCACTCTGCTGTACGTCTTGCCCATACAAAATCTGCAGAAAGCTTCAAAGAGTTCCACGGAATTACACCGCACGTCTTCTACACATCTACTTCCCCTTGTGTGTTCATTCATTAACCATTTTAGATAATCTCACGTGTGTATAACTCATACTCTATTTTACCATAAACAATTAATTAAAAACTAAGTTATTATAAATTAAACTAATGAAGAGTTTATCATCAGATTTTACTGCATTTTCCACTACAAATTAAGTGCAACAGTACATCTTGGTGTAACAGCAGATCCACCTCTACTCAAATTATCAGTCACAAATTGAGTATCATGATGCTGCAGTCCTAGAACCACATAGTAGTACCTAAAGTGTACATATTAGAACCATTCTGGAATGATTAAGTATTTTAAATATTTACATTTAAATTATATATTCTTCATTACACCCTTGTATTTTGGATTTATATCCAGTTTTTATGGAAAGAAATACCTTATTTTTCAACATGGAAGTAAGCTATTTTCTGTGTATGTGTGAGACCCTTTCAGAAGCTGGCCGCTATAGGTAAAGTAGTAGAAGAAAAATAAAATGCAGTAAAGCGCCTGACACCAGAAGCCTTGCACATTCAAAGTTGGCTCAAATGTTAAAAGTGTGATAGAAATCAAACACTGCAGAATTGTTATGGGTGTAGTCTTTGCACCAGTTTGTTTCAGGTTTGAATCCTCTATTGGAGTAAAATTGGTTAGGTGGCACTGTTACAAATAACAAGGGACCTAGAAATGTAGTCTCGAAACTGCAGACTGCGGTACTGCATCTCAGTTGCTATGCTTATATATGCAAACATTCACACTGTTTTTATTTTCTTGATGGATTCACACAATAGAAACCCCATTGCCAACAAATCAGCCATATTCTCTTCTACTTCCTGCGTATTGTCCCCCTGTTTATGAGGCATTTACATTTGTTAGCTGAAGTTTTAGTATTTATCATGGACAGTCTGATATGCTGGCTCGATACTTACCACAAACAAACCAAAAACCCTAATCACTTGTTTGAGATGCAGTCTAATAAATGTGTGTGATGGTATGTATGTGCAGGCAACCCACGTGTGAATCAAGCTTAGGTTATTCTGAAAGTGGTTTCAGACCAATTATCAATTATAAAGACAAACAAATCTTAATAATTTGTTTACTCAGAGCTGGATATATTACAGTGCCAAATATAAGCACAGTGCCAAGTAGACAATAATGATGCGCGCCAAAGGACATTTACAGTAACTGAGATTTTCCAACACTGGTTCAAACTAATGATCGATTTGGAACACAAATTATTCTCCTAAACAACCATAATGTCTCATTCTTAATAATCTCATTCATTTCCGTACATGTTTCTAGTATTTTTGACGGCACTGACACTATCAAATGAGAACAAAACTCGATATGAATTGATAATAACACTAGGAATGCAGCCGAAATTATAAGCAAAAAGACAATAAATTTTAATAGATTTTTTTTTCTTTGAAAAGCAAGACAAAACAGTAAAAAGCACATTTTAGCTTTTTAATCCATGCAATGGTGAAAAAAAAGGCAAAATACATGGGGGAAAAACTGTGTTCGGTATTCGGTATTCGGCCTTCGGCCCAGTGTTTAAGTTTGTTAGGTTTCGGCTTCGGCCAAGAATTTTCATTTCGGTGCATCCCTAAATAACACTACTGTCTTCAGCAGAGCTGCTTATTGCGGAATTGGGTTTGTTTCATAATAAACTTTACACAATTATTGAACTGAACTGAACCAACACTGACCAACCAACCGACTTGAGTTGAATAATGACACTATTGTCTTTCTACAGTTGATTTATAGCAGTTTCCATCATTGATTCTGTTGCTTTCCCATTTAATATTGTGAAGCTGCTTTGAAACAATCTCTTGTATAAAGCACTATACAAAATAAAGGTGACGACATTTTTTTGTTTGAACAGACACTTAAATGTACAATATTAAGGCATTGACAATATCTAACATGTCAAATACAAATAACTACAAAAACCTGCAGATGTTTACAAATACTGCAAGGTTCATAGAATATTGAATTAACAGAATCGTCAATTTCGTCACATGATTCATAAAGATATGCAGGTCTCTTTAAGGGTTTATGATGTCATTAATGCACTGACAATGTGTTTGTCAGTGTTAACCCAAATGCACATGCACACTTTATGTACAGATATTTACATACATACAGTTCCGCCTGCAAACGAATTATATTTCTAGTACATCTAGCTGAGTGTCTGTCTGATCAGCAAATTTAGGAAATGAGCAGCATATTTTGTAATGATTAAATTTTGTACCTGTATATCTTGTCAACGAAACAACATTTGCATCATAATCTTGTGACTTACTGGAAAGAAATGAAATGTAGCCCAAAACATAAAGAGGACAATAACTCTGAAGCAATGAGGATGAATTGTGAAATGAAGCATAGCACTTTGTAGCTGCTTCAAGGGAGATGCCTCAGAGTATACTTGTCAACCCCAGAGACTGAGGAGAATGCAGCTGGAGGAAATTGGCCAGGAAATTGGTGGAAAAGAGACTTTTCTCTTTCGACAAAACAACTCTATCTCATTCATTTTTTGTCTGAGCTCCATTCAGAGTGTTCTGAAAGATACAGTCATGCTGAGAACCGTGGGGTTCCGCAGGAGAAAGTCAAATGCATGTGACTCGACCGCTGACATTTAGAACTGATGCCAACAAATGTCTCTGCGGACAGCTTGCACGTTTACACATATAACCATGTGCCATAAATGTTACTCTGATGGAACAAACAGATCAGCTGCACTTCCTTAAAGAACAAAAAATATTCTACACTTTCATAGCACATGCTTTTTTTTATTGTAAGTCGACTTACAATCTCATAGAAAATCCACAAACTCATAGAAAATAACCAAAACAATCCAAGGTTTTTATTTAGCACAGTGGCTAGATTAACAAATAACCAGACGCCACTCGATCTAAGTATTCCCTTACAGTTTAATAGTAATGACTTTATGAATTTCTTCACTGATAAAATAGATAACATCAGAAATACAATAACAAATGTAGATTCTACAGGGTATAATACTTCAGCTTCATTAATCGCACCAAAAGATAAACTGCAGTGCTTTTCAACTATAGGCTAAATAAACTTATCACTGCATCTAAACCAACAACATGCCTGTTAGATCCCGTACCCACTAAATTACTTAAAGAGTTGTTACCTGTAGCAGAAGAACCGCTTCTCAATATTATTAACTCATCGTTGTCTTTAGGTCATGTCCCAAAACCATTCAAGCTGGAGGTTATTAAGCCTCTTATTAAGAAACCACATCTAGATCCTAGTGAAATGGCAAATTACAGACCCATCTAAAATCTTTCTGTCTAAATTTTTTTTTAAAGTTGTGTCTGCTCAATTGTGCTCCTTCCTGCAAAAAAATTATCTCTATGAAGAATTTCAGTCAGGTTTCAGGCCCCACCATAGCACAGAAACTGCACTTGTTAAAATTACAAATGACTTGCTTCTTGCATCAGACCAAGGCTGCATCTCATTGCTAGTTTTACTTGATCTTAATGCTGCGTTCGACACTATAGATCATGACATATTCATAGATAGATTACAAAATTATTCAGGTATTCAAGGGCAGGCTTTAAGATGGTTTAGATCCTACCTGTCCGATCGCTACCATTTTGTCCATTTAAATGAGGAGTCATCTCAATTATCACCAGTAAAATATGGAGCGCCACAAGGATCTGTCCTAGGTCCTCTGCTATTTTCAATATACATGTTGCCCCTTGGTAATATTATTAGAAAATACAGGATTAGTTTCCACTGTTACGCTGATGATACTCAACTATATATCTCAACAAGACCAGATGAAACTTCTAAATTATCTAAGCTAACAGTGTGTTAAAAATGTATTCCTATTAAATTCAGATAAAACAGAGATCTTACTTATTGGACCAAAAGACAGTACGCAGAATCTCTTGGATTACAATTTGCAACTAGATGGATGTACTGTTAATTCCTCTACAGTCAAAAATTTGTGTGTTATATTAGATAGTAACTATCTAATATAACATATATAAAATCATATTTCCCATGTTACAAAAACAGCATTCTTCCATCTTAGAAACATTGCCAAGTTACGAAACATGATACCTGTTTCTGATGCAGAAAAGCTAGTTCATGCATTCATGACCTCTAGACTGGACTATTGTAATTCACTGCTAGGTGGTTGTCCTGCACCTTCAATAAACAAGCTACAGGTAGTCCAAAATGCAGCGGCTAGAGTCCTTACCAGGTCAAGAAAATATGATCATATTACCCCAATTTTACAGTCTCTGCACTGGCTACCTATTAAGTTCCGTATCAGTTACAAAATATTATTACTTGCCTATAAGGCCCTTAATGGGTTAGCTCCTGTGTACCTAACTAGTCTTCTACCACGCTACAATCCATCACGCTCCCTAAGGTCGCAAAATTCTGGACTTTTGGTAGTACCTAGGATAGCAAAGTCCACTAAAGGAGGTAGAGCTTTTTCGCATTTGGCTCCCAAACTCTTGAATAGCCTTCCTGACAACGTTCGGGGTTCAGACACACTCTCTCTGTTTAAATCTAGATTAAAGACACATCTCTTTGGCCAAGCATTCAAATAATGCATCTCATAATCTTGTACTGCATTTATATCTGATCAAATGCACATTATTATTCTTTAGTTTGGGTTAAACAAATCAATTTTGCTTGGTTGGAACAGCAGCTACGCTAATTATGTCTCTATTTGTTTCTCTGTTTTTGCCTCGGGATTGACATCCCGTGGTAACTAAGATTTACACAAGCTTCAGTCTGGATCCAGAACACCTGAGAAGAGATGATGCCAATCCCTCAGAGGACCTCAAGATTATGCCAACCCTGAAGCAACATACAGAACTACCGAATGTTGCTATAAGTTTGATTGCAACATATACTAATTGTTGTTAATAGTGTTCATCGTCTGTTGGATTACATCTTTAATTGATTTTTCCGTACATTTCTGCCATATGTACATTAACTGACAGTCACCACTGATAAGGTACCACTAAATATTGTAGAAACTGAATTTGCTGTAAAGTTGCTTTGCAATGATTTGTATCGTGAAAAGCGCTACACAAATAAACTTGAATTGAATTGAATTGAATTACAATATCAAAGGTTTCTGATTCAAACAGGCTGTTACTTGCTGTGTTCTTTATATGTAAATGACCTCTGTCATGATTGGGTAATCTCTTTGCGTGATATAAGTAACAATATCCTTATCAAGTTACTGAATTAAAGACCTTATACTCGACCCAAGCCCAATGGGACTTAACTGTCATAAAATACTTACTTGAATATTTACCCCCTGATATTTTAGGTTAATATTTCACAACATATTCCCATATTCATGGTTCTCTGATGGTCGTTATTGGTCAAATGATATGCAGGTAAACAAATAAAATATTAATATGAACTTTTTCAGTAAATGTTTTGATTGTTTTAAAATTATTATACCTATACCTATTTCAAAGCCTTTAGTATAGTAGTAGCAGTAGTAGTAGTAGTTATTACTATACAATTAATTATATAATTATAAAATTATAATTATAAAAAGGAATTTAAATGTGTTACTGTTTTAATAATAATAATAATTATTATTAGTATTAGTATTAGTAGTAGTAGTAGTATTATTATACACTACAAATTACCAATATTTATGTCTTAAACTCTTTAAAAAGTTCAAACTCTCAAGCTTTTAACATTTCAAACATTAAAACGTTTATTTTGGTGGAACACCAGTGAAATTCTGTAAACTTATTTTGAAAAAGTATTTGAATGTACTTATTTAAATCGCAGTCTTTGATTTGATCGTGAAAAGCTGTCTTGTGATTTAATTGAATTGATTTAATTCATTATTAACTTTACATCAACTCACAAACCCCCTGCAGTTCCCTCTCACACCCTTAAGTGTTTGTGCATCCTGTACTAGCAGAACGATCAGATAGATACATAAATAGTCCGGTCTGAGTCCTTATCCGAACCTAAACTGTGTCTAAATCTTAACACAGATGCAAGCATGTAGCACAGACAGACTGACAGCTTAACCTGTCACCTGCACACACTGACTCTAGCTCGCTGCGTCAGTTCTCTGAGCTCTCTTTTATGGTTATGTGACAGCTGATGAATGTCGTCCGCCTCTCCTTCATGCTAAACAATCACTTCATCCCTCGCTTGCATGCCCTCCTCTTCTGCTTTCACTCACTCACCACGCGCCCTTCCCTCTCGCTCACGACAACTGGATGGCAATGGATGGAAAATGCCAACAAAAATGTCTGGCTCGGCTGTGTGTGAGAACCTTGCCTGCGGGCATGGCCATGTGAAAAGGGAATTACTTCAAAGCTGCAATGGACTGCGAAAGTCGAACAGACCATTCAGCCACTTAATGCAGCCTGCTCTCATTTGCTGCTGAGCAAATCTAAAGTGGCCCTTTACAATAAACCGAATCTTTCAAAAATATATAGTGATATGTAAATGTATAAACAATGATGTGCGTTTCCATTCCCACTGTTTATTTGGTGAAATGTTTACTTTGGGGAGGAAAGCACTATGGGTCATTTCTTAACCTTAATTTAAACTCAAATTTGTTAGACCTCTAAATCATCAACATGATGAGGAATGTTTATTTGTATGTTGTATGTATGTATGTATGTATGTTTATACATCTCTCAATCATCAATGTTCTGCACAATAAAAACATCAGAGCTTTGATCATAAAACTAAGCATTTAAATATCTTACTAAGTGACAACTGAGTCACTTATCTTACTTTTTGGCCATTTAATTATCAGCATCTGCACCAAATTGCATATTTTGCTCAGTTTAGACCTCTATTTTTATTTTTATTTATTTTTTGTGTGTCTTTGAGTATGAGCATATTCTCACTATATTACACTATATGAACCAAAACATATATGCTAACTTTTTAATGATTTTTATATACAGTATATATAAGTTCATACTGTATGTCAGGCAGTCACTTATCTTACTTTTTGGCCATTTAATTATCAGCATCTGCACCAAATTGCATATTTTGCTCAGTTTAGACCTCTATTTTTATTTTTATTTATTTTTTGTGTGTCTTTGAGTATGAGCATATTCTCACTATATTACACTATATGAACCAAAAACATATATGCTAACTTTTTAATGATTTTTATATACAGTATATATAAGTTCATACTGTATGTCAGGATTTACAGAGTTAATGTTAAATTTTAAATGTTAGTGTTTTAGACTGGCTGACAAAACTTGGAAAAATTGTTTACATGTGAAAATAGATTTTACATATATGCTGCTATATTACATAAAAGGCTATGTAATACACTTGCAGGATGGCAAGTAAAAATCTGAAGTTGCCCACCCAGGTCAGCAGAGAAAAAACAAAACAACACAAAACTAGTTGAGCCCCGAAACCTCTGCCTCATTTGACCAAAGCTTCCGAAGGCCTGCACAAATAGCCTGTCCTTGCCAACAAGGGCGGGTGTAATTAAAATTAAAACTGAAATCAAATCAAGCAGAACATCAAAAATAAAGCCAACCAATACAGCTTTAATTGTTTAAAGGGACCTTGTATTAACTCAAAGATACATTATACGGTGCAGAAATATGGTCTTTTTATGCAAAGGGAAAATGCAAAGATTAAGAGGTTAGAGCGAGAGAGGGAGAGAAAACAAATTAGAACAAAATCAAATGAAAGCAGATGGCGTTCAGAACAAGTCCTGCCCAAGGCCAGCACCCTCCCTCCTCTCTATTGCCTTCACTGCTTTCTACCCTTTACACCACAAGGAAGAGGGATGTCAGGATGGAGGGTGGAGAGGCATCTGTCTCTGCAGAGGTGAACTGTGGGAATTAGCAATCAGGAGGGCTTGGTTAATTAGTTTGCGAGTCAGACTTATGAAAGAGGTCATGTTTTCCTTTCCCTTGGCGAGAAGAAAACCAGCATGAATGCCCTACATAGGGCAAGGAAAACATGGTGGCATGTTGCATCCATAACTGCATGACTTAAAAATGCTGAAATGGCATTAAACCTTGAAAAATAGGCTTTTGATGGTATTATTTACTGTGATATACAGCACCACATGTACTATTGAGCACTCAATATTTATGTATGCATATCCAGAAACAAATAGGTTAATGAAGACCGATGGTTTTACTAAAGCAAAATATTCACTTCAAATGCAAACTCTAATTTTGTATAGTAGTAGCAACACAGCCAAAGTCTTGATGTCCATTAAATCAAAAGATAAATTACCCACTGAATCAAAATATTACAAACCAGAACAAATAATTGAATCTGCCAAATTATAAAGCACAATACAATCATCCCCTTTTTCTTATCCTCCCTCTCGCTCCCTCTCTCTCTCTGTCAACCTGACCATAGTCAAGATTAAAATTCAACAATCAATCACATATTTTAATGGCCAGACCATCTCCCTTACACCCACAGCAAAATTGAATCACAAAGGCAATTTAATTAAATTGAACAGTGATTCAATAGCTCTAATCATTCTGCACAGTAAAATGAAATATCTCGTTCCTTTAATCATACCCCCATGTTAAATAATTACTCAATTTGAGGGTACGGTTGGGGTGGGCACTGAGTTAGTAACTATTTTTTTTATATTTACACCTGCATTGTTATGGATGTATGGGTTAACAGCCTCTTGATTTGGCATGTTTGACCCTGTCGATTTGCTCTGCAGCCAGATGATTTCATTTCTGGGCACCATGTTAAATTAATTACAGGTCTATGTGATGGAATTACATTCCCTTACCATAACTGCACTATCCAGATTTCCCTGCCTAAATGAATGTTAAGTTAGAATAAATACAACTTAACCTCTGTCTACAGTTGTAAGCTGTCAATTTGAATATAGTTCAAAAGAGACTACAGGTGCATTTACACCATGTCGTAATAACCATATTAACGAGAGTACAACATGTAAAAGCGGTCACATCCTCGTATAACTTGTAATTACACCTGATAAACTGGGAATTCTCTGAGAGCTACGACTTGTATCACCTGACTGTTGCAGATTCAGATTCTATTTAAAAGTTGATAGTGTCACCATAGAAACACACAATTCCGAGTCCGAAGATGTGAACAGCACCAACTGAAATGTCAAGTGTTGTCATCTTTAAATTACAGTAATTACAACATGCCATGAATGCAGCTTAAGTTATATTCATTCCTTAGTCGGTTAATGCATTGTGTTCCAAATTTGAGGTTGGTATCTCAAAGAATGAGCAAAAAAATGTTTAGAAACTAGACTCGATTAAATCCGTTTCCCATTCGGTTCCAATGTTTTTTGTTGGTTCGTTTTGGTGTTCACATAGCAAGCACCAAAACCTGCTTTTTATACCAGTTTTATACCAGTCTGTGGCAAACAAATCTAAAGGGAAACAAAAAAACTTTTTTAATTACAAAAAACTTTTTTTTCTGTATCAAAAATTACTGAATAGCACCAGAGGGTTAAAAATAGAAATTTCAATCTAGTATTATACCAGTTTTTTTTTATTTTTTATAGTTGTTTCCATTGTACAAAGTATTAATAATAAACAAACAAACAAATAAATAAATACACAAATGACAGACAGACAGACTGAATGACTGAATGAATGAATGAATGCTGTGGCAGCTGTCAACTGAACTGGAAGACACATAATCCAATCTGAACACTCACACCATATGCTTGCATCTGTGTTTTTAAAGCACTGTAATAAAAATCAAACAATGATGTGGGAGGGTCGTAGACTC
Source organism: Sinocyclocheilus grahami (assembly GCF_001515645.1). Classification (NCBI taxonomy): domain Eukaryota; kingdom Metazoa; phylum Chordata; class Actinopteri; order Cypriniformes; family Cyprinidae; genus Sinocyclocheilus; species Sinocyclocheilus grahami. Next base: position 479,006 of record NW_015505832.1, read on the forward strand.
AAACAAGTTAATTGAATTCTCCGGCAGCACCGATGGCTTCCTGGGCGTTATAAAAAACAATTAGTCACATCCACAGGTGAGGGGTGGACGGTCAGAGGTCTATTCCACATCAGTCAGAGTGATTACAGAAATGTAAAATGGGTCATATAACTGTTGAAGTACTGCTCCAGGTGGGGGGTGCCAACATATGTTGAGCAGGAAAGGGAAAGAGAGAGAGAGATCAGGAAATGACTTGTACACCATCTTAAGTGCCATGCTGTCATTAGGGATTAAATGTGTCGAGGAAGCTTATAGAATGCAGCAAAAAGGTGCCCAGTAAAGTGCCTGTTGTGAGTAGAAAAAGTGCAACAACTTCTGTATCTTGAAAATTCAAGTTAGGCAAAGTACTAGGTGTCAAAAAGGTTGTGAATGTAACAACTGCTTTAAATAACAATACACCATTGTCTACATTGTATTTATGCTTCATAAAACTGACACAGGACACATTCTCCCATTCCCCCATGTGTTATTTTTTAATTGTTGGTCAGATGGTCTTTGGCCGTTGCGCTGCGTATCGCACCATAAGCTCGTTCTTTTTGGGAAACCATCACAAATTATAAGTTTGGACTGCATGGTAATGGTTAAACTATTTATCATGGTTAATTTGCTCAAAAATATAATCCCAATAATCATAATTATTGGCTTTTTTCTCCATCTGAATTATTGCACTTTCACATAAGCAAAGAATCAACATGGACATTGCATGATTTGCTCACAGACTTAGTTGCAGCAAACAGTGTAAACGACCATGTGAAAGAAAACAGACTTGCAGTATTACACTTTTATTTAAGCAGAATATCTCAATAGAGATTGCTAAACTCCAAATTATATGCTTGCAGATGTTTTCAGCTCATCAGTGCTTTTTCCATAATGTAGAGAGTGTGTGTGCATGGTTGCCAGGTTTTAAGGATTGCGCAAGCCACTGAGTAGAAAATGTATTGATTTAAGAGAAAAGCTCTGATTTCTTGTGGAGGCTTCAAACCAATTCAAGATAACACAAATGCAAACTTAAACATTTTCAGCATAAATAACCAAAGTAGGCAAATATTGCAGATGGTTATGCTTAATAAACAGAAAAGCAGAAATTGTCATTACAATTAAACATGATTTGCCCTGCAACCCTATTACATAGTTAAAACTGTATATAATATATTTATTATCATTATTAATAATAATAAAAACATGAGAAAAAAACACGGTGTAGCTTTACATTTTTATAATGCAGTGATGCTGCAATACTGACCATATATCTCATCAAATGTTACTGACATTATATTTTCAAAATGTTGCTGTGTGCACAAAGTGTTAATTGGCTGTCTGAAACAGAACTTTTTTTTAAAGTGTCATTTTCAGTGCCCCATAATGTATTTATTTTGTTCTGAAAACAGTTTGCTGTGCTTCATTCCCTTTGAACATCACAAATCCTACTATACATAAACAGCTCCTGAAAATACCAAGGCCATACTTCAGGCAAATAGAACGAGCAAATTCACAAAGCTCTGCTAGGTACCCGCGAGTGTTTACTGATCTCATCTTAAATTCAGATGTGGCTACTATGCTTCATGGAAATGGATTTTGAAAGGTTATGACTGCGTGTGAATCAAAATCACACTGGGGGAAACAAGACAAGATGAGCCAATATAATACACATTCCTCTTTCATAAACAGTTTATTGACCGACGTGCCATTTGAAACTGATTTGGTCAACTTATACAAGCTGTGAGTGCGAGTCAGTGGCGTGATGGGAGAATGTCCCTTTTTGAACTTGACCTTCTGTAACCGTGTTGCAATGGACTGAAGCTGGACAAAGGATACCCTGGCTGCCTTCCAGCGCGCAATACATCAGCTGGCTATTATCTTACCAGTGTTTTCCAGAGGCAGAGGGAGACTGCTGGCCTAACATCGGCCTGCTTTTAGAGGACAATTCATCACTGGGAGAGGCATCATTCTGTCAATTCCCAATCCCACAATATTTGGGGTCAAAGGTTTGAGTGAGAAGGCAATAACATGGAATCTTTAACATTGGGATTTGCAACAGCCTCAATATGCCATTCACTCTTGGAAAGGAAGAGAGAGTCTGATTTGTGAAGCATCTCAGGGCCAGATAACAGACCTCAGCAGTTTTGTCCTTCTCAGCAATGAGAAAAAGAGTGAAATCTCCCTTTCAAATCAGACCTGGGGTCAAATTTACATTTCCAATGCAGATAGAGTGGATGTGAACATATGGAGCACCATATTGTGTGACAGTATATGTGAATGTCTGCTTTAAAGACACTGATGACTTTCAGAATATGTTTCCGAGACTGTTAAACATTTGTCATATTTGTGAAATAATGCTAACATAACATTTTTTTTTTCCATTTATGTGAGAGTTAGAAATTATTCTGAATCATTACCATGAAATTGAATCTGTGCCATAGAGGTGCCTTGCCCTTGTTCATGTGTGTTTTCCAAATGTCTCCATAGTTCATGTGTCTCAGAGCAGAAAATATTGATTTGCTTATCGCTGCCTGAATGTCGTAGTTTGCATTCTAACAGTGCCGGAGAAGAAAATAAATGTAACTTCAGCTACATCAGTGTAAAACAGTTCACTACTACAAACACACACATTGCTGAGAAGAACAGTGCCTGTTTGCATTATGCAGTATCCATCAAACATTTAATATGAGTAAGTGCTTGCTAACCTTTGTCTACGATCACACCAACACGCTCTCCTGAGGGTTAACAGCACAGGCAGCACTGCAATTCAAAGCCTCACTAGTGTGTTAAAACTGCCAGTTGGTATCCTCACAAATTTTGGTGCAGGAACAAAGGGATGTTAGCTATGGGCTTGAAAACAAATGCTGAGTAAATCTCCACATGCATAAAGGGTCATGGGTTTCATAATTCACCAGAGTGATGGAACTTCTCATCATGCATATGCAGTATATGCTATAAAACTGGACTAAAAGCAGTGCGATTGAATATTCACGTTATACAGTACTGCATTCACAATGATTTAGCTGGTGATATACAATTAAGCAGCATTATAAATATCACAATGCTTTTAATGCTCTGTTTACATGGTTGCAGTTTCCTAAAGTATTTTTTTAACTGTTGGTCTAAAACAAGAACTAGATGAACAATGTAATGTTTTTTTTTTTCTCCTTCGTCCTACACCATAAGTACTAAATTTTAAAGATGCTGTGACTTTTCTGATTATTTAATCTAATATTGTGATTGTGATACGATAAACATTTAAGACCTCAGATATTACAGCTTAACAACCATTAGTAAACTATTGGTCTACTTTAGCCCCACTTTTGACTCACTTTTTGGAAACCCAGTTGAGTGAAAATGGTATAATTTTAATATTTTATCATCTGTTACTAAATTAGCATATTATATTGTATTACATTTCTGCAATTAATTCAGCCTGAACTGCTTAATGACCTGCTTAATGATTTGAATCTTAGGTTTACCAATTTGGATTTTTAAGAAATTTAAAAACCATGTTGTGTCTTCCTTGGATCTATTTAACAATTTATAGACAGCAACCAAATTATAAACCTTAAGCATTCTGGGTATTTTCACAATATTATCTTTAATTGCCTAACACGCACTGCTTCCTTCAGGAAATGCAAATATATGTTGCCACTGAGCAAGAACAGAGCACCATCTGAATGTACGGCCCTCCAGCATGCAAATATTGAGTCACACTATAGACCAAACTTCTGATCTTGTTCTATGGGAATGCAAGAGTCTTTAAATGCAATTACAATCTATAAATCATTTTGCCACTTCAGATTCAAATTTCAAAACACTTAAGCAGCAAATTAAGCAAGTGAGACCATAATGCAGTCAAACTAAATATCCACAGGAAATTGCATGACTGGATAGGTTCATTTGTTTGCCTTATAGTCTCATAGTGGACACAATTCTCCACACCAGAATGCTAAAAAAAAAACTTACAAATGGCTATTGTGAAAACTGGGATGCAAATCTACCTCAGATACCAAACACCAACCCAAGGACAGAGTAAACAGGAAGTTTGTGACAAAATCCATATTGTTTGTGGTTCAATTGTGCAAAGTATCTATGAATCTATTTCAGCAGCAAAGCAACATTATACTTATATAACCAATGAATTCAAATAAAGATACCATAACAATTTATCCTTAGAGCTTTGAGATATTTATGATATGTGAAGTTAAGCTTACTCAGACAGAAAATAGCTTTTCTCTGGCTATTAAAAACTCAAAGAGTCAAAGAGACAAAGGCATTAGAAGAACATCTCTGAGGCACCCTCAGCCAAGCCATGGGCAGACACAGCAGATCTCCAAATATCTGATCTGACAGAAAGACTCGCTTTTATGCTCAGACATTCAGTCCTCATGTTTATGATGAATGACCTTGCAATAGCTGGGAGCCCCAGCATCTTGAGTCCTTCAAACAGAATTAGGGCTTAAGCTGAGGAATAAAACAAGCAAAAAAAAACTATTTAACCCTCTGATGCATAGTGGTCACTACAGTGGACAGATATGTGGAAGCCATTTTAAACCATTTAAGACGTAACATCATGTCCCAACCACAAACTGGCGAACCCCCAAAGTAATGTCTACGATTCAATTTAATTGTTGTCTTTGCATCTTTTTTTGTTTTGTTTTGAGATATTACATAATATATTCAAAATGGCAGCAGGAAAAGGGGATGCACCATGTGCCTCAGGGATAAGTGTTAAATCATTTTATTCTCAGAAAACCAGACAGCTAGAAAAAAATATTGTTCAGCTAAATACGATGTCAGAAATAGTTTTATCCAGATTTTAACAATATTTTTCTTGTAATTTTTTTCTGTGACAGAAAACATATCAGTCCACTACAGTGGACGTCATGCACCAAAGGCATATATATATAGATTCTGCATTATTCCGTATGTTTCATTAAAATTATGATATAATTTACGCTTGAATGGTTTTATTGAACAGAAATATTAAATAGTCTTCAGATTTTTTATCATTTATTTAAATGCTTCAAGCCTATATTTATTTATCAGGTAATATAAAAGTGTATACATGTATACTGTATGAGCGCAGATATATGTGTGCATGATTGTGTTCGAGTGTGTGGTGGGAGGGTGTGTGTGCTTGTGTGTGTTTGTATTAGCGCTCACATGTGTATGGATAGCCCCCCACACACACACACGATCCCACACAGCCCCACACACCCCTGCCCCATACAAACACACTCTTACCTTTTGTTTGTTACACTTCACTTTTCTTTGCCGTCATGACATAGCTTGTTGTTATTAAATGTTCTTATGTGTATTCATACCATTTGCTGTTAGTAAATGTTTTAAAAACATGTTTTTTCAGACCAGTCAATGACTTCCATTGACTCACTATGTATAACGCTGATGCATGGTGTCCACTACAGTGGACAGATATGTAACTTCCTCAAAATAAAATATATTGGAAAAAAAAAGTTATTGGCATGATTTTTAACTTGTTTAAAAGTAAAACCAAACATACTTATGTGTATTCATACCATTTGCTGTTAGTAAATGTTTTAAAAACATGTTTTTTCAGACCAGTCAATGACTTCCATTGACTCACTATGTATAACGCTGATGCATGGTGTCCACTACAGCGGACAGATATGTAACTTCCTCAAAATAAAATATATTGGAAAAAAAAAGTTATTGGCATGATTTTTAACTTGTTTAAAAGTAAAACCAAACATAAAAAAAAAAATATTACTTTGTGATATAATAACTCATGCATCAGAAAAGAAATGGCTGAAGTATTGAGCGAAATGACTCATTGGTTTTCTGCTCTGTTTCATCAATTTTACTGCTGCCGTATCTCTATGCTGGAAGAAAGAGAAAGCACTCCGACAAAGAGACAGTCTGTCAGGAATGGCTCGTTAGAACTAGGAAACCAGTTTTGGATAGAATGAGGTAGGGTTGCACAATGGACCCTTTTCAGAGACTGTGATGATGCATTTCCACAGTTATAACATTGTATATTTAGCAACGTTTTTTTGAAACGTCATTTTAAAAAGTGTTTTATAACACTATACTTTGTGTTATATTACCTTGGCACTCAATTATAAATATAGCATTTGAGATATGAAAAACATGTAACCAATATTTAAATTGGTTCGATATTATGGTAAAAAAGGCATACAATCATATTATAATACATTTCTTTAAAATTATATCCACTTTAGGCAGAATTTTCACTTACAGGGAACCTAATCAAAATTAATATTAATAATATATATTTTTAACTGTTGTAATTTCTTCACTTTCAGTTAACATTCTTATTCTGCAGCACATATTTAATAGTTTGTGTGGCAAACTCCATTTCATGAACCGTTCTGAGACAAATGGTTCATAAGCCACACACATATGCAGTCGACAGCAGAACAAAGTGTCACTCCTTCACTTTAAAGCATGGAGCACACACAGATTATTAATATGTATTATATTTATTATTATATTTAATATCATATTATATTTAATTAAATCAGAGCCATTTGTAGTTTCATAGTCACACTAGAAAATGCTTAGGTTTCAAATCATTTAATTGTGAAGCTCTACAATGACGTGAAAGCTTGAGTATGGGTGAACTTCCTTATGAGTGAGTGAGATATGCAAAAAAAATTAAAATACATTTAAAAAACAGGTGTCTGATACAGCATCTGAAAATCTTCAGTGAACTTATGAATGGCAGCAAAAAGAGCAAATGACTCCCAACTTAAAGCCTTTACAATCGTTAGTGGCTTTATAGGTGCTGATAGCCCACTGATCAGCCTTTAGTGGCCTAATGCAGGTCAGAATAGGTGGCTTCTATGGTAATCCATTGTCACCCATCGTAACAGAATAGGCTTTTAATGAAGCAGTGGAGCACATCACACATCACAGGGACCTTACTGATGATCAATGTGCAGGTCAGTACTAGAGAGGACTGATTGATCTGATTGAGGTTTCAATTGATTGAATGCCAAACAGCCTCTGGTGATATGTGAAATTCAGCAAGGTTAAAAAAAAAGCCAATCTTTAATCACTGAGGTGAACTCATTATTCACAATGCAAATGAAAGAGAATTAAATGTGAGTACAATTAACTGATTTGATGGCAGGAAAGCAAAAAAGAAAGAAAATCAGGGTTGGTGGTAGAAAAACAAGCCCTCAATATGATTATATGATATAGTTTTTACCTCCAGGCTCTTAATGCATCACATTTCCTTCTGGAGCATCAGTGAGCATTTGAACTTTTTGTAATATTTGTGTACGAGTCCCTCAGTTGTCCTCAGTGTGAAAAGATGGATCTCAATATCATACAGTCATTGTTGGAAAGGGTTCAAATACACAAAATATGCTAGAAAACCAAAGAATTTATGTCCGATTTTATTGTGTTACTTTCAATAAAAGTGTGATTATTGTATTGGCCTCTGTTTTTTAAATTCAGTATCATTAAAAATATTTAGTTAAACTAAAAAGTCTTACAAAATTACTTTATATTATTAAATAAAATAATAACTTATTATTACAAAGCATTTTCAGTTTTCGGCCAGGTGCATCCAGAATTTTCAGTTTAGGCCCAGCATTAATACATGTATAAATAAATAAATCAATATGAAGCAAAAACTGTTTGTAACATTTATAATACTACGATATGCTTCAAGCACCAAATCAACAATATATTTGAATATTTAAAATCTTACTTTTAAAAAGGTAAGGCGCTTGGCGCAATATATAAGTAGACTACCCACAGTAAATATACGAGCGACTCTAGAGAGTCCTCTAAACCACAAGGAATCGAAAAGATGGCTTTGTGCGAGCAGAATACTCAAATACGCTTCCATGCTAATGTTAGCAGATCTCTCTTCAAACCCTCAGGAGCTGTGGTAATACATGCTGTCAAAACAAACTCAACAAAAGAGAAAAACAGAAGAGAAAAACAGAACAAAAGCTAGCACTAGAAAGGGAAACGGAGCCCCCTGCCACCCCTCTCTGTGGGAGAAGAAGAGAAAGGAGTGATGGAGGGAAGAGGGATCATTCTAGCGAGGTGCAAGCAGCATTTCATCAAAGTGGAGAACTGGAGAAATACTGTGGGACCACATGTCCCAAGCCACACACAAGGCATATATGAATACACCCATATTCACAGATACTAGTGGAACTTACTAAAGTCAGTGACACTAACTTAACTACATTTTCAGTAGCATCACAGCAGTTCTTTTTTTTCTCTCAGAAGAAAAGCTTTTCTAATAAAATACAGTACATTATTTAACAAATATCAGCATAGTGCTACATTGCTATTTATTATACTGTATACACAAAATTATATTATTCATTATACTGTCAACTTTTTGTTAGTAGCCTGTAGCTAACAATTTTAGCTAACTAGCATGACTTGGCTGTAACTACCTTGAAATACAGTATGAATAATAACTACAGGAGTGCTTTGAGATAAAAAAAAAAAAAAAGTTGACTTGAACACCAGAATTGTATTTTTAAATCATGACCATTTAAAGCGTGATATGCTGTTTCTCGTCTCTTTAGTTGTAAAAAGCCATTCATGGCAGGGAACATTATATATCAGGCAGTGAATAGTATCATAATGGACACAGTTTTAACCAAGGTTAAAACCCACAGGATGGCACAAAAACAGGTCATTAACCAAACATGCTCTACTGGTTTAAATCTGCCCAGACTCTCATTCAAGGCTCTTTCAGTGTGTAATCGAACCATTACCACTAAGCGCTAGTTTTCCATTAGTACTTCAAAATGAGCTTGATCCAAACTGGCACAATCAATAAAACAGTGTTTGATTTAAGCATTTCATTACTAGAGAACATGCGTTTTATGAAAGGAGCTGTCCGTCTCATCTGCCATATAGCTCTATAGAGTAAAGTGGTGTGGTCTGGCTCAGGTTCAAGACAGAAGATGCCACTGGTGAGCAAATGTTGATCCAAGATCTTCATATCCAAACTGTGAGGGATTAGGGGGGCTGCCAATGTCTGGCCTCGATTCATGAACACCAGTTAGTTAAAAGCCTCAGTCAGATTTCAGACAGAAAGAGATTAATGTTGGGAGCTTTACTGAGGCACTTGAATCCCCGCCTCACCACATCTTCTCCCAACTAGTTTCTTGGTGCCAAGTCTGACAGACTTACTTTGGCAGAGCCTGGCAGTGGCCCTAATTCATTGCATTAATAAGTGAATAAATAAATTCAGATGGAGTTGGCCCCTCAATGCCAGTTTTAATGCACTGTCGGCCACATGGGCCAAACCCTCACAACCTCTGACAGCTTCCTCCTCGGAGTCAGATGAATACGGCCAATCAAATCAACACTACTGACAGTGATTAGACTCCACCCCTAATTCAATATTTTATGTACCGTAATCAAAGTATAATCATAGCAGATGAGTAATATCTAGATATCTTTTTAAAACAAAATTAACCATCCGCACACCCATTTTTTCCCATTCAATTTAAACGTCAATTACCCATAATTGTTCTCCCAATGCCCAGAACAACTGAAAGAATATATGGAAGCCATGCAGACAGGAGATTTATTTTTATAACATACTGCTTATGTGAATGTTTAAGAGAAAGCAATTCACATGGAGACGGTGGTACTTCTATTTTTGTGTTTTTATTATACACTACCGGACAACATTTTGGAAGACTTTTTAACGTTTTGTTTTTATGCTAACTAATGTTGCAATTTTTTTTTCAATCAAAAATACAATAAAAACAGTAATGTTGAAATATTATTACAATTTAAAATAACTGTTTTCTATTTGAACATATTTTAAAATGTAATTTATTCCTGTAATGGCAAAGCTGAATTTTCAGCAGTCATTACTGCAGTCTATACTATTTTTCTATAAAAAAAACCTTCAGGTTCCAGGTTCCACAGACTAAGGCCCTCTATGGGACTAACTCACAAAATATTGTCTCAGGTAATTTTTGTGAAATGTTCACGAGAAAACAACTGCAAACGCACTTTGATAGAAGAGTGTCAGGAAGAAAGCCTCTTTTGGGGGCCAAACACACAGCCTGATATCAGATCTGTGCTGGAGTTTGCCCAGAAGCTCACAAATGTGAAGAGAGATTCGGTGGCGTTTTAGATTTCAACACAAAGCTATTAACTACATTGGGGCACAGTGATGGCAGCATCATACTTTGGGGAGGCTTCTTTGCGGCAAGGTCTATAAAACCCTTGAAGGCAGAAGGAAAAATTGGAGAAGTACTAAGCACAGAAAAATCCTGGAGGAAATCGTGCTGCAATTGACAAGAGCACTGGGACTTAGAAGATGATTCTTCTTTCAGCAGGACAACGACCTGAAACATACAGCACAACCCACATCAGAGTGCCAAAAAAGGTTCATGTCTTGAAAACACTCAGTCAAAACCCAGACCTCAATTCAATTCAGCACCCCTGGAATATCTATTTTGTCTAAAAATTGCAGTTCACAAACGGTGTCCATCCAATTTGAGCCAGAGTAATTTTGCCAAAAGGAACTTGTGCAAAATAAAAATAAAAATCAAGGTTTCCATACTATAACACACCACACCAAAATAACACTCTCTATAATTAACTTGGCAGTGAAACAATAATCGTACTATATCTAGAATTTTAGAATTACAGGGCAAACAGGCAAATATCAAGACACATCACATCACAGAATAGCTCTTAGAATGTGGCTTAGGCAATTAAATTACAGGACAATAACTCAAATAAACATTTTTGCATGTTCATTTGCATTGATATTGAAAGTCAACTGTCAAATTTCTGTAGATGTTGCTCTTTAATTCTGATCTCAGAAAAAATCTGCTAATTGCTCATAAAACACAGTTGAGTTAGGAAAGGGCGAAAGTGGTCCTCGGTCAGTGTGCAGAGGCAATGTCACCAAATGCAAGACCTGTTGTGATGAGGCACAGATCAGTTAGTAATGACTTCAAAAATGTGCCACTCTAATATCCAAAAGAGTACCACTAAACAATCACATAAGAGGAGCAAGTGTGGGTCAATAAACTTGTAAAGCACACAGAGTGGATTGAGCATGCGGCAGAACAGATGTGTGAGCTTGTTGAGTGAATATCCCTTTCTCACAGACATCACTGGAAAGTTTGTAGTTTGGAAGTGAACTGCATAATTGCTGTAACTGCAACGAACTGAAGGTCCAATGCCATGGTTGATACAATACTGGTGTGACAAGTTGCTCAGGATACACTTTTTGTGGAAATTAACTAATAAATCGCTTAATGTCTCACCAATATTACCTACATCTCTATACAAGATAAATCACCTTTTGTTGTAAAACTCCTCATTTGGGTAAGTGTCTGATAAACACCTAAATGTAAATGAAAATATCTAATTAAAAGTGCTGCTCAATCATGGGTAAAATAAACATTGTAAACATGTAAAGCGTATTGCTACCGTATTGGCCAATAATGACAAACAAGCCCTTGAGATGAGGAATCAATATTTTTTTCTTTTACAAAGGCCCCATTGTGCACTTAATGTGCTCTGTTGTGGGATCAATGGAGTTGAATTTTTAAACTTGCATTTGTTCTCCATTTTCAATCATGTTGATTGCTTGAAGCACAGTTTACTGAGCCTTGCAAAATGCTCCAAGGCTGTACATCTGTTTTGTTTCCCACTGAATGCAAAACTGCATTAACCACATGAAGAACAACCACTGGGGCATGTAGCGTCTCGACCAATCTGACACACTAATTTTAATTTGATTTAACAAATCAATTATTCATTAGGTTAACAAATCGTCACAGTCCCCTCACTCAATTAACTGGATGCCAGGATGTCTGCTGAACACCAGGCGCTATGGTCACCATGACAACTAATCATGATATCACTGGTTTTATGACCCCCCAGGAATGTGAGAAGGATAGCCCACTCTTTGTCCCAAGGAAAAACAGAGTAGAAATGGACTGTGTTCTAGTTAATTCATAGAAAAACCGTTATTTGAATGAACACACATATTTCTTCAGGCCATTGAGTATATTATTGTCATTGTGTATTTTGTCTTTGATATTCTTAGACTATTTTAGTATGCTTGTGAGGGGACCCATTCCTGATCCTCCCTTTTCACTATATGTAATCTTACCTTGTTTAGTATCTATGAATTTGCCTTCGTATGATCGAAACAAGCGTGTATATTATATGGTGGTACATAGGCAATATATATTAGGGCCCTGAGAATCGTTAATAATTTCGATTTAAGTCCATTTGCAAATTACCATGCTTCGAGAACAAAGGGTCGTAAACCCTCCAGCAATTGCCACCTCCCGCTCGGAAATTCCATTGTGCTCATTGGACAAGCCCATCTTGAAAGGCGGAGATCTTCTCCGACCTTAAAGGCCCGGCTCCAGGGACGTGCTTCAGTCGGTGGTTCGGTCTTAAGCTAAGAAGATGTGAGACAAACGCTCCCGGAAACGCTAAGCTTGTGCCAGGCTTCGGCCTTGTCCTTTCCATTCATCAAGTGACACTGACTCAAACTGGTTCTTTTCATCGACCCGAATTCAGCAAAGATCTACGGGAAGCTTTAAGATTTGCATCAGGAATCTCTTTCAGACCGCCGAGACTCGCTAAGTATCAAACTTAGTCTTATTAATCGATACATTAAGTATCAGTTACACCTTTTTACAAAGGTGTGTTTGAACTAAGAATCTGACGTATCCCTGAAGGCTTTGATCTGTTGAATATACATGCAAAGTGTTCCATAAAATCCATTCTTTATGCCTCTTTCTATGCTGAGATAA
>NW_015505832.1:492306-492666 GCF_001515645.1 Sinocyclocheilus grahami
GTTATTTCCTTTAACCAGGAAATTAACGTTCTTAGAATTGACAAGACGGTTGACCCTGAGTGGTCAGCTAAATATCTACAGTGGATCTAAAATATGAATAGTTAATTATAACTAGTTATGGTTAATTATTCATATTTTCCATGAGCTGATTCGCTACAGGCAAATGATAATACTAAAAGTATTAAATTTATTAACAGTGTCTAAATCTGAAACATATACAGTGGTGTGAAAAGGTTTTTGCCACCTTCCTGTTTTTTAAATTTTTTGCATATTTGTCACACTTAAAAGATTCAGATCATCAAACAAATTTTTATATTACACAAAGATAATGCAAGTAAATAAAAAATGCAGTTTTTAAAT
>NW_015505832.1:492753-504376 GCF_001515645.1 Sinocyclocheilus grahami
GGACACACACCTTCCAAAATGTTCAACTTTTGTCTCATCAGTCCACAGAATATTTGCCCAAAAGTCTTGGGGATAATCAAGATATTTTTTGGCAAATGAGAGACAAGCCTTTGTGTTCTTTCTGGTCAGCAGTGGCTTTTGCCTGGGAACTCTCCCATGGATGCCGTTTTTGCCCAGTCTCTTTCTTATTGTTGAATCATGAACACTGACCTTAATTGAGGCAAGTGAGGCCTGCAGTTCTTTAGATGTTGTTCTGGGTTCTTTTATGACCTCTTGGATGAGTCGTCGTTGTGCTCTTGGAGTAATTTTGGTTGGCCGGCAACTCCTGGGAAGGTTCACCATTGTTCCAAGTTTTCTCAATTTGTGGATAATGGCTCTGACCGTGGTTCGCTGGAGTCCCAAAGCCTTAGAAATGGCTTTATAATCCTTTCCAGACTGATACATGTCAACTATTTTGTTTCTCATCTGTTCTTGATTTTCTTTAGATCGCGGCATGATGTGTTGCTATTTAAGCATGCTTCACTTTGTCAGACAGGTTCTATTGAAGTGATTTCTTGATTCAACAGGTCTGGCAGTAATCAAACCTGGGTGTGGCTAGTGAAATTTAACTCAGCTTTCTAAAATAATGTGGTTAATTGCAGTTCTTTCATGATTTAACAGGAGGGGGCAATTAATTTTTCACGTAGGGCCACATAGGTTTGGACAGATTTTTTCCCTTAATAAATGAAATCATCATTTAAAAACTGCATTTTGTATTTACTTGCATTATCTTTGTGTAATATTAAAATTTGTTTGATGATCTGAATCTTTTAAGTGTGACAAATATGCAAAACATTTAAAAAAACAGGAAGGGGGCAAAAACCTTTCAACACCACTGTAGATTAAGACTTCCAAATGGCCTCTGATAGACATTTTAACTAAATTAATCTAGCAATTCTCCAAGCCTGTTTTGAGGTCTAATTTGTCCTGTAGTTTACAAGCATAAATAAACAATACTTTTTTTATATGCATTTCTTTTCTTATGTGAGCAATGACCATACTCTTTGAATTGTTAATGCACTTAGTCTTTGGGTTTCAGGATAAATGGCCACGGCTAAATATCAGCAAAACAATTGATTTGTTGGTGGATTTCTGTCTTTAAAACCAGAAAGGGTCCATTTTCCAATTTATTGAAGCTGTTAAACTTTTACTCCCCCTCAAGCCATTCTAAAACTGCATCATTTTCTTTCTTCTTCAGAAAACAAAAGAAGATATTCTGAAGAAAGTTTTAACTGGTTTCATCCATACAGTACAATGAAGACCAATGGGGTCCAAAACAACACTGCATGGACAAAAACTGTGGACATTTCTCAAAAATTCTCATTTCTCTTTTGAGTTTCACAGAAATGTTTTGCTTCCCAAACATGCACTTAGTATAATTATGTGAGATTGAGTTTTAAACGTTACCTAATTGTTGCTAAAACAGTTTCCACTCAGTAGCCAGGTAGTGGTCGTATCTCTTTCAATGATGTTCTTTGGGAAACTGGGACTGTCAAACATTTGCATCATTCATTTTATTTGAAATTAAGCACTGCTTACGATGCTTTTGGGTAACGGAGCCCAGAGCAGGATTGTGGAAGTACTATAATCCTTTAAGTATCTGAAAGTCTTGCCTGGGTGTAGCAAGCCAAAACAGATGTTCTAAAAGCTTGCAATGGCCGGCATATTTTTCTATGCTTTGATCTATCTAGATATAATACTATGTACACATATTTCACAAAAGCCATCTACATAACCCTGGTTTTACTGGAAGCAATGTGCCCTTGGAGAACAATTATCTTGAAGCACCTTCAGCTACCAACTTATTCCACCATTGTGTTCTTTGAAGCCCTACAGTTGTTCGTGCTTGCCATCTGCTTTGACTTTACAATGCCATCTCCACATACTGTACATGCTCACACACACACGTTCCTGTGTTACCCCAGTGAGGAACAATTACATTTAACAAGGCCTTTTTTTTCCTGCTCATGCTCCAACATGATAATACCACATAATGTATTCCCACTGCAAGCTATGCATTTGATGCGACTGGCCCTCTATGGTCTTAATTGCATTCTATGAATAGTGGTGTTTTTTGAGCACTTTGTTTGATGTCGCTCCTGGTTTGCACCTGAATTTCCCCTCAGGGATCAATACAGTATTCATGTTCTATTGTTTTCTGCTCAGGGCCACTCACTCAACTCCCTATAATAAGCTGACAGAACAAAGATGGTTTGGGTATTCCACGCCTGACCACCTCTCCTCTCCATCACTATCAATCCAATTAAATGTCCAATGAAAGTGGAAATGCATTGTTCATTATCACTATTATGTACACCACTCACTTTTTTTTCTCCATGGGGAGAAAAAAAAAAAGAAGAAGACTACATGGTTAACAATCACACAAATTGCAAACTTGTTTGACAAAACTATTTGGCCACCCTAAAGTGATTCATTTAATATTGTATGGGTCATTAGGCATTAGTGCCCAGAAAAGGTACAAAGGACGCATCGGAGCGGCTATTAATGTGATTTGATTTAACAGAAACAAGGGGGGATGACCAGGCTTCAGCACAGAGATAGAGAGAGGGAAAACAGGACTGCTGGCCAAGCCTGAAGATTAAAAAATCCCAACTTGTTGCACACATCAAATCCTCTAAAGCCTAAAATTAACATTTGCTTCTCTAATGGCTGGTCTTTGACTGGTTGATGGAGGAGGCGAAGTATATTTGAATAAATTAAGAGAGAGAAATTGTATTATAGGTATAGAACATCCAAAAATGAAACTTGTCTTAATTTGCACTTACACAGAAATCTCTTATGCTTACAAAGTATGGATTTATTTTATCAAAAACACAGTAAAAATATATATTTTTTGAAATATTACTGAATTAAATAACTGTTTTCTACTTAAATATATTTTAAATTTGGATTTTTTTTCTTTGATGGTAAAACAGAATTTTCAGCAGTCATTACTCTACTATTCAGTGTCACATGATCCTACAGAAATCATTCTGTTTTTGTGAGTTGGTGCTCAATAAACATTCCTTATAATTATCACAGTTGGAAAGAGTTGTGTTGTTTATTTATTTAATGTGTCATTTTAATGTGTCCTTAATAAATGTATCAATATCACAAATGAATGAATGAATGGTTAGGCTTAACCCTAACTGCACTTTTGGTGTATTAACTGTACCACATCATTATAGGCTATTAGCACATAAAAGCCATAGAATGCCTGAAGAGGACCAGTGCCTGTCCAGAGGTCCACTGGCAGACACCAAAAAAGAACACATGACGCATACAAAGGAAGAGCATGCACTGCCCTGTTGTGTCCCTGTGGTTCAATATGCCAGCATGGTTTGTTGGCTGACCTGGACCAGTCATGGGACCAGCATGGCACAGAAGCCCTACAGCAAGCTGGGAGACCATTATGGTGTTATAATGTCTGCCAGGCTACCAGTGGCCACAAGAGCAGAACTTACAGCTTAGTCTTTTAGGAATCTTTATGTGATCTCTGGTTTATGCACACACACTTTCTGCACCTCACCAAAAAAAAAAAAGAAAAGATATCTAGCCTGGTTGATGTACCCATTAGCCACTTGTACACAAGTCTACATCAGCTAGCCTGGACAGAGAAAAATTTCTTTACACCCAAGCCAGCTGGCTGAAAGCACCGGATTGGCTCTAAACGCATCATTTTGCTAATTGCAGGCCTTCCAGCTAAAGCACAGCCACTGCTGGCAACTGGTGTAGCAGGTAAATCACTTGTGTGACATTTAAACACAGCTTTATCCACACGCTAACATGCACACGATTGATGACGCCTAGCATCCTATCCGTTCAACATAGCGCCAATCAAAACATCTCCTCTAGCTTTGCTTTAGTTACATTTCTCAATCAGTAAGTCAATCTGCCAGGAGGTTAGTATGGGTAGAGCTAGCGAAGCGCTAAGGATAAAGCCGCAGACCAAAGTCAATGCATTCTGGATCTAGAGCCTGGGCTGTAATTATAGCAACATTAACACTTTGACTCTGGGTTCCATGCTAATGAGCAGGATTGGGTCTCCTTGCGCTCAAGCCTGGCAAGCGGGGCCACAGCTAGGAGCTTAATTACAGCCTGGGAAATGCCTGCTAGAGTCATATGGATACATTTCTGCTTCTTCTGGGAGCTTCGTCAGACGGCCTGCTAATACAGATGGTTCCAGACAGTATAACCCTGCAGCAGCAGTAATGACAAGCCTCAGCCAGAGAGGCTTTGTCTCAGGGAAGCTGCGGGCTTTACCGGTGCCCTCTGCCTGCCAGGCCAGCAGCTGGCCTGCTTTGAAGGATGGCAGTAAATCAAGACCTTCGCCCTATTCCTGTCCCTACAGCTCATTCCCTAAATCCCCTTCTCCTTACTGTACTTCTTGAGTGACTTCTAACCTCCAGGAAGTCATTTACAGAGCAGAAAACTCTGCAAAGATCTTCATTATACCTAGAAAGAACAGATATCTGTGTCTGTTTCCAAAAGTGCTAATTAATGAATTAAACAAATCAGGGGTATCTAATAAATAGTGTTGGTATTTACACTAACAGTCAAAAGTCTGGGGTCAGTAAGATTTATTTACTCATTTATTCAAAAAAGATGCATTATATTGATCAAAAGTAACATTAAAGACTTGTTCTTTTGAACTTTCTTTTAACCAAAGAATCCTGAAAGAAAAAAAAAGTACCATGTATTGGTGTCATGTTGTAAAATATTAATATGACTGACTTTGTATTTAACGTGAATTTAAGAAAAACATTGTAAGTTACTATTTATAACGCTATCATATACAGAAAGCGAGCAAAGAATATTTACATTATCAAAGAATATTATCATTCACTTCAGTCTAGCGCAGATTTAAGCACTGTCTAAAAAACTCCCGTTATAATCATTGAAGCTATCTGCGAAATGAATCAATTACTTTGTTTATTAATCGTACTCACATCCGCACTCTGTTGTTTATTATGAGAGAATTGGTGATGAGATGAATAAACTCCGGCGTTTCAGCGATGACAACGCCTCTGATTGGCCATTGTATTCATAAGCTCAACAGAATCGTGTGTGATTGGTTATCATTTGGTTATAAAAATGCGTAAAAATATATGATTTTTGCTAGTACTATGTGTATTCAAGTGTGAAAAACATAAAATAAACATTATATGGTTGAAAACAAGTTTTGGTACACACAATGTCTCAGCACCAGCCAAAGCGCAAACTCAGATTTGAATTTGGCAGCTGATAATGTGCCACACTGAATGTTCTAATCACACCGGTATGATCATATCAAATGTGAAAATATTATTAGGCTATTTTCTTGGAAGCTGCATTCAAAGTCCACTTGGCTCAAAAATCTGAGGGGGCACATGCCTGGAGACTGGAGACATTAAAACTAGGGCTGTCAAAATAAATGCATTAATAACACAAATGCAAATTCATTTTAACATCACTAATTTTATTAATGCGTGATTAATGCAGCGCACATTTTCTGTTTCAGCGTTTCCGCAGGTCCTTAAAAAGTCTTTAGAGGTCTTACATATAGTATCATATTTAAGGCCATACAAAGTCTTAAATGGTACAAGAAAGTCTTCATTTTGATTTCAAGAGGTCTTAAATTTGGGGAGGGAAAGACAATAATTGCGATATGGCTTATTTCATTGAATAAATATGTGCGGTGCACATTTCAAAGTCAGCTGCTGCGCTGTTTTGTTTACAGTTGGAGAAACCGTTATATGTATGCTGTTCCGACAGTGCCATCTGCTGGCAGAGAATGAATTAGCATTTTCAATAAGCCCGTCATTTTTGTTCAGATCAATACTAAAATTGACCCATATTTTTACGCAGCAAACGCACAGTTGTAAATGTGAACTGGTGGATAGATAAGAAGATAATGCATTATAAAAATCTAAACAATCAAGCCAGCAAAATATAGTTATCTTATTTAATTAATATAATAATTAATTGATAATAACTGTTTAAATTAATATAATAATTGATACTTTTGACTTCTGATTCAATTTCTTAAAAATGGTTTAAAAAAACTTTTTGATTTCCTGAAAACCTGTATCTGAATTCTTTATGCTCTATGTTGAGTATGGTTTCACTAATAATAAACATACAGTCGCATAAAGCATCCATATTTGCCCATGCCCATGTTGATTAGAGTATTAAAAACTTGAAAAGTATTAATTTAAGGTACATTTAGAACAGATAAAAATGTGCGATTAAGTTGTGATTAATCACGAGTTAACTCATGACAATCATCGATTGACAATCATCGACAATCATCGATTGACAGCCCAAATTAAAACACATTAACAGCATCTAAAAAGTGAACACTTTTATTAACGTACGACTTGACGAATGATCAGAAATGTAATAATTCAAGTAAATGAGTTCAGACACAATCCCATTGGTCAGACTATCATTTATTAATGAAAAATAGGGAAACTGTGTCTGAGAAAAAAAAAACCTTCCACAGACCCTTTTTATAAATAAATGGGAAAGTACGAGCCTCTCACACAGCGTGTGTGTGTGTGTGTCTGTGAATTGTCTCAATTCATTTACATTTGAATTTGTTTTTGTTCCTAGTCACAATATAAATTCTGCTTTGATCTTTATTTGAATAAGCAGTAGCTTTAAAAAAAACAAGATTACTAACAATATAAACATATGCAGTCGTTTTTTTGCTTGCACTCTTCAGTCAAAGACACTTGATCTACACTCTTTATTTTAATCACATTTTCAAAGGAAATTTCAAAGTCAGGGCACAATTCCAGGGCCTATTTAATTAGAAAACAATGCAAATCCAAATGCGGGGATAAAAGCTATTTCTGCCTGTTCTGTCGAGATCAGTTGCTGCTGATTGTAAGTCTAACACTACTATGAGACTAGGAGGAAAGCCATCTATAATGTAGATAAGCCAGAGAAGACTATCTGTTCCAAACTCGGAGAGACCTTTTATAATGTAGGCGGTCGGCAAGGCAGATCTGGCTGATAAAGCTGTGGTATCAATGGACGCAAGCAAAGGACAGTAAGCTAGCGAGGATTTCTCACTGCTCTGCTGTGGCTACATGTCTTCCAGTACTTCCCCCCTCTTTGGGTTCCAAGAGAGAGCAGGTGTGTTGGTGGTAGTGGTCTGACTACATGTTGTGGGCTGTTATTGCCACGCAGCTCTTCAAAAGTCCCGACCCCTGGGAACCAACGCCCTGTCAGCAGCAATAAGAATTATCGCCCAGTGTCACTGAGGTACTATTATAGCTTGTACTAATACTAATATAGCTTTTTGGTTTTAGGTTAGCAACTTTTCAGCTGCATGTGTCTGTGTATAACATGCATCCTGCTTTCCCTAGATTCTAACCTTGGGAGTGTTAGCAAAAAGGGGGTAGGGGGACACAAAGTGGCAATGTGTGTTGTACCCGAACTGGGGGAGGTTTTGACACAACCCATGAAAAAATGACACACTTTTGATGATTAACAGGACTTTTATTTTCCCGAATGTAATGTCTGGCATTACCATAACACAAACTCCCATTGAACTAAGAATAAAAGCAGATTATAAAGTGTCTAAAACACACTGCAGCAATATGGAATGGAATGTACATCATGTCCCAAATGCTGTTGTTTTGTCACAAGAGCTACGTCCTATAAGTAGGACAATCTAACAATAATCTAAATGACTACATATGATCCATTGTAAATGGAAAACATTGAGGAGAGTATATGATTTGACTGATAGGATTATTTTCTCTCTAATCTGGGAAGGTTTGGGAATCACAAAAAGGCAACAAATAAAATCAAATAGCATCTGAAAGCATGACTTTGACCTTTAAAATCCATTAATATCACAAAGTTCTCTTGTTATGATGAATCCACAAACTATCATAGACAGAAATAGTTTGGAAACAAGAAATGCATTCATTCTTTTTACGAATTCTGAACGAGCAACTGTGCTGCACTTTGTTTGATCCCATTTGGTAAGAAAGCAGTGCCGAGCACGTACGACCAATCTATTGGCAAAGAAAAATGGCCAGCTTTTGAAATGCACCCCACTTTCTCTCTGCATGCATTTGTCCCAGCAGCCATCTAGCAGGAGCAACCGATGACCCGGTCAAGACGGGCCGTGGAGTGCAAACAGAGCAGCACTCAGTGCCGTAAAACAGGACAAGACTCTCCCAACCTCTTATCTGCATATCCTCTCTTCTCTCAGTCTTTATATCTCTTTTTACCACTCTCCCTGCTTCCCATTTTCTCTCTTTATCTCTCTCTCTCTCTCTAAGCATGTTCTCTCCAGGGCTTAGAGGCAGCAAGCTGATTGAGTGTGAAGCCAGCTTCCTTTCATTGATGTTATAAAATGGAGGATGGCTAGTCCAGGCTCAAATCCAAACCTGCTGAATGAAAGAGAAGAACGGGAAGATAAATGCAGACCTGTTTAGCAGCATCTCTCCAGCAGATGGAGGATATACAATGTAGTTATGAACTGAGGTTTGTGATGCATGCATCTTCAATACCTGACCCCCATTTCCAGGTTATGGAAACCCCGTAATAGCACTAAAACACCTCTTTGAGATGACAAGAAACACTCAAAACACATTTGTACATGGGGAATCATGAGCGGACACTTCCCACAGGGGTGCAAATGGACCACAGTGAGGGGGGCTATGATACTTTGGAGTGTAAAAAAAATTATAATTTAGTCTTTGTCACCCTATTTCTTTTCTTGGAATTCGTGGACCTGTAACATATTCTGAAAATAGAGTGGGAAGAAACAGGCACACATGTGAGTATGATTGGTGAGATATGGGATTATTCAGTGGTTTTCAACTGGTGGGTCACAACCAAATATTGAGACACCGGGCTGTTCATTCGTGGAGAGAAGGAAAAACTGCAAAGTGCAAACTTGCAATGAGGATTTAAACTATTTATATTTTTGCTTTTCAAAGGGATGAGAAAACATAATTTGTGGTTGCCAGTCTATGTGTCTAACTAAACTCGAACACGCAGTTTTTCGCCTTAAATTCCAATGTGATCTCAGTAATGAAATGTACAATATTAGCGTATTTTGCGTGATTTTTTTCCCCTGTTCTGTTCTGTCCTGACAAATTGTTTTGAAGATTTTATCACTTACCCAATACTAAACATTATGTTAAATGTTAAAATAAATTAAAATTCTGTCATCAGTTAATCATTACTTTAAGAAAAAAGAAGAAAAAACAAAACAATGTTATTTACTCAACGTCATGTCATTCCAAACTTGTCTAACTTTCTTTCTTGTGTAGAACACAAAACAGTATATTCTAAAGAATGCGAAAACAGTTAATACAATGAAAAAAATGAGTTCTGAAACAAACACTGGACCCCATTGACTTTCATTGTATAGTGTTGGGTCGCCACTTGAATGTCTAGGCCCTGTAGGAAAACCAGACGAGAACCGCTGATCCAATCTGTCCTCAAAACTGTCTTCTTCCTAGACTGAGGGTCTTCTCGCCTTAACTCACTTGCTTGGGGTCCCTTCAGATGGTCTATCAGTCTACATCCTGAAAGCTCTTTCAGGCACATAACACTAACCCAAAATGATGGCTGCTGGTGACACATTACGCTTTGTGGCCTGTCAAAATCTCCAGCTCTTGTCTTTTTCCCCATTCATTTTCTTATACAAAGCACTGGAGAAGCACACTGTCTGCTTTGATGATTGTGGAATAAAACATAGACACAGCCCTGTCGAGACCATGTCTTGAATAATACAAACCAGAACAGTCCACACACTAGTCAGTAGGGCTGTGATGCCATTGAAGTCACAGCTTAGAGGGGCTTCTCGTGGAAAGTCACTGTACAGAGAATGTCTGGGATGAAAACAACGTGTACAGTTGGAAGGGCACTGTCTATATCTTCTTTGTTCTCCTCCATCCATTAGTTAAAGACAGATGAGGTCAACTGCCTTCAGGGGGTGGCACAGTGTGCAAAGGCCTGCATTCCAGAACTCAATGAGTTTCACATTGAAACATTGCTCATGTCCATTTCTCATTCCCAGCCCTCTCTATTTGCATTTCTTCTTCTTTTTTTTTTTCCTTTTAGATGAGAACAGTTTGTGAACTTACTGGATGAATAGGATTTCTATGCTGTGCTGTAAGTGTGTGTGAGAGAGAAAAATAAGAAATTCATACAAAAAATAATAATAATAAAAAATTGGGGAAAATAAGAATCAATTTTGAAACTCAGGGAAAAATAGCACTGAAAAGAAAAGCTGCAACAAAAGCAAAGCTAGGCAGAGGAGGGATCGAGACGGATCAAGCATTTGTGTTTTATGTCACCTCAGCAGGG
The DNA here is from genome assembly GCF_001515645.1 of Sinocyclocheilus grahami. Taxonomy (NCBI): domain Eukaryota; kingdom Metazoa; phylum Chordata; class Actinopteri; order Cypriniformes; family Cyprinidae; genus Sinocyclocheilus; species Sinocyclocheilus grahami. The sequence continues at coordinate 503,116 of NW_015505832.1, forward strand.
GAGAACTCTGATTGTGTCTTCAAAGCTGAGCAGTGAAAAAGAAAAAAAACACAGACCCCAGTGAAAACACTAATGGAGGAGAACTGTGAAGAGCTCAGTGGTGTCTTTTTGACCAGGATGCTTCACTGGGGTTCCGCTGAGAAACGAGAAGCAAAAACAGGCCATCCACTTTGACGTTTCTTGTCTTTGAAGAAGCACGTCTTCAAAAGAAACGCTGTGGGTATTTTCTAGTTTTCATACAGGAAAAAAAAATAAAAATAATAATAATTAAATAAATAAAAATACAAAATGAAAACAATATATTTATACATCATGTCACTTTTGGGCAACAAAACAACACTTTTCTAAAGCCTAGACAAAAGAATAATCAAACACTATTGAGTCTGATGTTCCCAGATTAGGGCAAATGGTGTCAGTGACTACGTTTACATGGACAGCAGTAATGTAAATATTTACCTTATTCTAAATAAGACAATATTATGATTAAGGTGTTTACATGAGTTGATTTTAGAATATTCCTTTAATGTTCCCGTTTTACATGTTATACATAGTTCGATTAATGGTACACGTCATTACGTCCCCACGTTACGCCGTCCGACGTCCCCTCCGGAATTTCATGTATAAACATATAGTTTGTCTTCGTGATGATGCCATATACAGTTTTGGGTGTTTCATTTTTAATTTTATGAAAGCTTCAAGTGCAGTTAATTATTTGTACGTACATACAGACGATGGCGGTGTTGAAGCTCTTTTATTTGCCTTCAAATGCTTGACCACTGCCGTGTGTGTATCCTGTCGCAAAATGCGGTGAAAAGTCCTACACGACGGTAATAATGTGATTAAGGTGTTTACATGTCTATACTGCACATCAGTAATGCGACTAAAATCGGAGTATTGTTGTCCATGTAAATGTACTGACTGAAAGCCAGGGAGACAGATATAGACCGTCTGATTGACAGATCATTGTGGCTGGTTATCAGAGATGATGGATGAAGAGAAAGAGCTGCCATTTGGTATTCAAAAATAAAAGGCTATTAGCATTGGATCCTGATACATCAAAGAAATTGAAGCTGAAGTATTATTGCAGTCAGGTAAGAAACAACAGTCAAATTTAATTATATTGAACATGATACAGGGCTTGGAGTTTATCAGGTTGGAAACCAGTAGCCATCATTTGCACAGAGGGAACAAAGGTAAATGTTAACAGAGTTAGCATGAGTGCATAGTGCACAGTGTTGGGGGGGGGGGGTTAACATATTAT
>NW_015505832.1:505503-515658 GCF_001515645.1 Sinocyclocheilus grahami
GGGGTGTTAACATATTATGGATCGGTCGTCTAATAATCACGCTTCTTCCGGTACATCTTTGCAGCGCAATGGTGCCGCCGTGCATGGCGAGAGTGTTCACGAAGAACAAACAAGTAATCATTTCGACCCTTTGCCCAACGGGGATGGGGGTGGCAGGGGAGAACATGGTCGTAGTGTTCATAGGTGAACTGTTGGTAGAGGTAGAGGCAGCAGGGGTAGGAGAAATAGAGCTGGAAGTGTGGGAGAGCCGGGAGATGAGGTAGAGGCAGCAGGGGTGATCTGGATCTAAATAGGGCTGGAAATAGCGATGACAATGGTGGCTGGGTTTATTTGAGAAATGAAGAAGTGTATCAGGACTGGATCAAATGCTTTGATGAGCCTGTTGGTAATTTAGTACTTTCTCCTGTTTTATTGTTGGTTTCCTCTTTTCTGATAATTTGGAATGAGGATACAAAGACAAAAAAACAAACAAACAAACATGCAAATAAGTTCAAACATCCATTCAATATCTATTATTTCCTGAATATTACTGATCAAAAAGTAGGCTACTGTTCACATGCATTTTACTACTATATAGTATAGTAATATAGTAATAATTTAGCACTTTCTCCTGTTTTATTGTTGGTTTCCTCTTTTCTGATCATTTGGAATGAGGATAAAAAATATACAGTATATAAAAAAAACATGCAAATAAGTTCAAACATCAATTCAATATCTACTATTTCCTGAATATTATGAAATTCTCTGATGACGTCATAATATGTAAATTAGACAAGTACATTTACACCCCACGTAAACTTTCGGTCATGCCCAACATTTTTCTAATTTACAGTAGATCTCTATCTTTAAGCCCTTTCAAGCCACAAACTTTTGAAATCTTGTTGTCAAAATCCAGCATTTTTCCCCAAAATCCCTGGCGCCTAAAGGGTTAATAATAACACAGAAATGTTTTTTTTTAAAACAGTGAAATAAACAAATACATTTTTTTATGTTTTTAGATGAAAAATCAATAATCAGCTTTTTTTTAAAAATCCGTTAACTTTGAGAACAGAAAGAGAGAAAAGGTGTGTAACCCAACTGTTGTTACATTCAGTTAAACACTTAACATTACCACTATGTCTCTATTGAAAATGAATTGAAGTAATTTTACAGTAATGCGGTCTCAATGATTGGCCTAGAATGAACATGACCTCAGGCGGAGGTTTATCTTGAGCAGTGGACCATGATGGATTGGGAGGGGTAGATGCTGGCATTTTATTCTAAACTAGAGCTAGTTTTATTCCTTCTCTCTTAATGGCTATGGGTAGGCCTTCATTAATGGTAAACGGTCCTGAATCTAGCAATGACATTGGAGCACAACAGGACACAATTGTGGACTGATCGAAATCCTCTGCTATTTGACTGTCATTTCCGATGGATTTGGTTTGGGGCTGGTTTTAAGGATTTGCTGATAAAAGAAAGCAGACTACAAAAGTGCACTAATATAGCTAAAACGATTTGAGGGTTAAATCAGTAATTTATTTATTTAAATATAAATTAATGTATTGACTGTCTTTTATTTAAATAAAATAAATAATAATAATAATCAAATAACAAGAAGAAAGGTTTAGTAATTCCAAACACTAAAAATGCTGCATGTATGCTGTGGTGGCCAGACAGATAAAGCAACTAACAATTCTATTCCGAGAGGAAAGGTCTCTGGGCTAAATTGATTTCATTAGATAACGCTTGGTTACAATAGTGCACAGTGCCAGAGGGTGCTGAGCTTTGAACCGGTGAGGTTGCAGCCACTTAGGCATATTATGCAGGCCATATTTCAATGGCCGATGTTTAATGCAGCAGACGCAGGCGGATTGGAGTGGTTCCAGCTCAATTAAAAGATATTTTACATCAATGCAAGCATCCTAATATTTGCAAGGGCTTCTGATCTATGTCTTAAATATTTCAAGCTTTGGAGCAGCTCCTTCTCCCCTCTATTCAAGTCTCTGTCCCATCATAATGAATTTAAGATGATTCCGTGTGGTGTATGGAGTACATACGGTACCATCTGTAGACTGTCCTTACTTGTGGTGAACAAAGAAAGGATATAAGCACAGTGGATGTGCAATGGAACTTGCCATCTAGCTGATATTGTGGTTGCCATGCCAGATTTTGGTTAGTCGAGTAGCTGTATACAGCACATTTCTTAATGGGTCTTAAGTAAGTAAAATGGATTATCAAAACCGACACAAAACCGCATAATATATAATATGCACATAAAGTATAATTATAGCCTTAAATACAGCTATCATTTGTGTTCTTCCCTCTTTTCGTGTAGTGAGGTTTGCAGGTGGTGCTAGCAAAGTGGCTTAGAATCTGGGACGCAAATCATGTAATGGCAATGACAACAAAGAGCAGATTACAGAGATCCGCAAATGCTGTCCCCTTGTGCAAAGCACCATGGGACACACCAATAAAAATTTACATCTAATTATTGCATAACAAGTCACTTTTAAAGGGATTCTAAAAAAATAATAATTCCGTCATTAATTACTCACCAACATGCAGTACCAGTATAGAATTCTTCAAAGCATCTTTTATGTTCAACTGTCTAAAGAAAGTAATATAGTTTGATATGATGTAAGGGTGAGTAAATTATGAAACAATGTTTGTTTGTTTGTGTATTTCATTCATTCATGCAAGACTAGTAGTGAGGAGAGAAATGTGTAAAGGCACTGAGGAGGACTGGAAGCAGCTGCTATGCCAGCAAGCTCCAGATTAATTCATGGTCAGTGGCTTGCCACTTGCTTTCCTCTTTTTCATAGTCTCTTATTAATGACACACTAATCATAGAAGCATCTGATCTCATTTGGAGATAAAGAATCATAAGGCAATTGTCACATTCTTTTTTGAATGTTTTGTTCTCCATGCTTTCACAGTTTTGGCATGTTATGTCTCAGTCGGTTTTCTGGTAAACAAAAATGACACATCCATGACGGTTTAATAATAATAATAACTGCTTGAAGCTGATAAAGTTGAAACAAATGCTGAAACTAAACGGACTAAAGGAAGGCATAATTAACTGTTTAGGAAAGAAATATGTGCAATTCACAGTAGTGTTTTCTTTGAATGTAATGTAGAAGTAAAGTAAACTAAATTAAACTGTACAAAAGCTTTTTAAATGATAGAGGATTATTGAATTTGCAAAAAGCATATTCTACAAGAGAGGGGGGTAGTGCAGGACATGATGTTGACGAGTTTCCTAAATAGAACAACTCATGTCGCTGTGAGACGCTGGCAGAGTGAACTGGGCTTGAGAAAGAGGGTGCGGGCACGGCCTTCGCCGTGTTGCCAGATCCAGATATTATAAGCATCTTTGGACTTGTCTTTTCCACTTAATTTGACACTTTAGGAAGTTAATAAAGAGGAAAGTCGCAGTTTACGGTTAGTGATATCCTTATCCTATTTCAAAAACAAAAGATATCAAATAATGTTGGTTTATTTTATTTGTTTTTTTATTTTTATTTGTTTTTGTAGCAATACCTGGCAAACACTGTTTTGCCCAATTCTGAGCCCCCACCAGATGATTACCCCCTAGTATTGGTAGGTTTAGGAGTAGGTGTGGGGGAGGGGTTAGGATTAGGCAACCAGGTAGTGACTTCAACGAGAGGGGTAATAATTTGGCAGGCGAAATTGGGCACAACACCGGCACTTAAACTGACAGTAATCAAAAAACCCACGGGCAGGTTATTGCTGACGGGATAACACATTCGGTAAGGCAAACATATAACACTAGCATATAACACTAGTACACAGTTCTGTAGAACAATTAGGTTACAGAATGAAATGAAATATTCATGGGCGTAGATCACGCCAGAGACATGTCCCTCCACTTTTAATAAAATGTAAATTCGTTCCCCACACTTTTTGGGTGTGTTCACGTAGTTTGAAGAATCTAGATTTAAATGCAAAGAGACAAGATAGTCTATGCATGAACTGACGTTTTATTAGTATCCAAAATGAGGCGATGTGAACTTTATGAAGCGCTATTAACACTCTCATGCAATGTACATTTCATTCATACTCGAAGCCGGAGGGCGGTCTTGCTAGGGCTGTCGCGGTGAGGGAATTTCCCTTGCGGTAATTTTGAGTGGCTCAATAGCATCATATGCGGTATTATCGCCATACAAAATAACGGTCCACATAACAGAACATGAACCTGACAATAAGATTGTTAGTCTATCGTTAGCCTATATGTATAACAGTTAGTTCTGATCTGATCTACTAATCTGACTGGACAAGAGACTTTCTATTGATATTTCCACCTTCACGCATGCGTTCTAGACGGGCTGTCAGTCAGTGCAGTTACAGGTTTGCACCACAAGGTGGTGGAAATGGACTGTCTTTGAGTGAGTCTTTAAACCGTTCATTCAACTACACGTTCAAAAACGCTGATTCATTCATTCAAAGAGAGACATAATGAAACACGCTGTTGAAATCATTTTAACTTTGAGCACCACTTTAGAAGGCTCAGCTGACCAGCTATGCGTTGGTGCTAAGACAGATTTCGCTGTCCTTGGACATGACAACATATTTTCACAAATATATATGACTCGGCCTGGAGGACAGACGCAAGTAATCGCACGCACCCCTCACTTCTGAAATATGCAAACAGTGGCCTTTGAAGAAGGCTATACTATTCCATTCAGTATAATAGTTTAACTTTCACAAAGTCATAAAAACATTCAGAAGGTTTGTATCATATAATTTCTTATCATATAGCAATGTTTACTAATGAAAATGTTTACAGTAATACGTAATGCTGCATGAATAATAAACTAAAAAATAAATTCAATTAATAAATAAAAAAATTATGCACCCCTAACACACACACACACACACACACACACACACACACACACGGATGAATAGTACACAATAGGACCATAAAAATGCATTAAGGACATAAAAAGGTTCAATTTTGATTTCATGACGACTTTAAAATGTAGTTTGATGACCTCATAGAAGGCAGAGATGCATTGAGGACCTCATAATGGGCACCTTGGCAATAGTCATTCACCATTTCCTACTGCCTGTAATGAATCAGTCAGTCATTTTCCCCAGCTCTCTGTCCATTTTTTCCCTCCCTTTACTTTGTCATGGCCCTTCCATCATTTCTCAGTGGGATGGACAAGGGACGGGTGTAATCTCTGGGACACTGACAGCCATGTCAGGTGCGCTGGCAAGCCATTTAAACACTGCCTTTTTGTTAATGGCTGTCTCAGGGCAGGAAGGAGACGGAGAGGGCGAGTGATGGAAAGATCAGAGGAAAGAGCGAGAGAGAGGGGGGAGGAAAAGAAAAAAGGCTATAGTGGGTAAGAATTAGGGATGGCCTCCCTGGCAAGTTGCTGTGCACACATTTGAATTTGTACGAGGACATGCCGGCATGCTCTCTGACAGCTGGAATTGTACGTCCATGGGATCTCTGGGAATGCTCTGCTATTAAGATGCATTTCTATCTGTTTGCGTTCCTGGAAATGATGTGGTTCGCACCTCTGATGACAGCAAAGTGTTGACTTTCCTGATGAATTCAGCTGCTATGGAGTATATTTTGCTCACTCACACCCAAACCCATAAGCAAACAGAAACAACATAAATGGCACAAAGTTACCAAGAAAGTATTCTTCTCTGAAAATGTCAAAATAATTAATAGATTGGATGGATCTGAGCTGCAAAAAAATACCATTTCATAGACCAGAGCAAGTTCAGTGTGACCTAGAAGAGGTTACAAAGCTACACTGTAAAAAACAAATTCCGTAAAATTTACGGTAAAAATCCGGCAGCTGTGGTTGCCAGAATTTTACCGTAAAAAATACGGTAGCAACATTTTAGGTTTTACGGTTTTAACTTAAATTTACAGTTAAATACCGTAATTTAATTAACTGATATAATGTTAATATACCAACCTATTGAAGTACTGAAATCTGTTTTGTACCTTTGTAATACACTGATAACCACCAAATGCTGGTGGTGATATGAAAGTCACATGATGAACCAAAGCCCATCACAAGCAGCTTTTAAATAATAACATATATAGAAGGTGCACAGTGTCATTAACACAAACACTAAACACCATCATGGTAACGCGCATGAAACTGAATGCAATAAACATTCATTTAACAACATTAGGTGTAACACACAACCCTAATATACAAAACTGATAAGAAAAAACTAAAGAAACTAAAGAAAAGTTATTTCAACAAAAAAAACATCACATTTGAAATGTAACGCAGGGAATTCTGGGAATGTCAATTTACGGTTATTCACTGTAAATTATACAGTCTTTGTCCACTTCCAAAAATGGTATACTACCGTAAAATTAATGTCCAATACATGTAATGTCCAATACAGTTTTTCACCGTATATAGTAGGGAAATTTACCGTTAAACCATTTAACAGGTTTTTACTGTAGCATTTTAAAAGTCATTTACCGTTAAATTCACGGTCATTTTTTACACTGATGCAAAACTCATGACTGTGTATCATCAGCAAAATGCTCATGACTGTGTATCATCAGCAAAATGTTGCAAATTACTTGAAATAACTGTGCAAATAACTGTGGTCTACTTTATATGCATTTACACAGAATACACTGATCACATTACTCATACAGTAAAAGCCAACCAACAAGCAAGCAGACACATTAACACACATCTATAACACACCTATTTTTGTTGAGAACTCAACCGCAACAGTTATGGTGGGATTTCTTATTTCTTACATATTGTATGAGTAATAGTAGAAATTAATATAAAGTCTGGGAGTTTGTCCTAGATCTCTCAAATTAACACGTTTAATGATTTTTGGTTTTAATGGAATTAGTAATTATAGTTGCAAATACACAGGCCCAGTTGGGACAAACAAATAAATAAATACATGTATTTTGTGTATAGTCATGTATATTAATGTTTGTGTATATTTATGTTAGATTTCATCTTTATTTTCTGAAATAATTTCGTAAGATGTATCCTAATTATAATTAACCTATGTTTCAAACATCTCCCGGCTCTCCATATTTACACAAGAAAATAATGTGTTGCCCAGATTCTCAGTGACCCCTCGCTCTTGTTTACTTCACATTTATTCATTTAAATGTATTTATTGAGTGGCATGTGGCCCCTGGCAGTAATTAACAGACTGGAACACAGAGAGTGAGGAGCCATTCTGCATCAAGCCAGCAGTATCAATAATCCATAGAGCGACTACAAACCAAACACACACGCATGTGTGTCGACATGTTTAACACTCAAGGATTAGACACGGACCTTGGACTCTGTCGTCATTCGGATAAGAGGAAGTAAGAGGAAATAACAGTGGCCCTAAAGAGTATTCTCACACATTTGTATTTGGACTATCTACTATTTATAATTTTAAATATAAAATATGCCACTTGGTTTGCTATTTTATTATACAAAGCAATTTAATTTCTTAGAGCAGTTAAAGTGTCCAAATGTTATATAGTATATATACATATATGTAATGCTTTACATGTTTTGCTTGGAATTAGTGTTAATTTCTATTTTCTTTAAACATGAATGCTTTGTAATAATAATAATAATAATAATAATTAGGGATGCACCGATACGATACTTTTATTTTTTTGTACTTGCCGATACCGAGTTTTTTAAATATTGGGTACAGAAACCAAAAGAGTATGTATAATGTTAGTTCCCCTTCAGGAACTCGAGCTGCGTCGAAGTCGCTTTGGGAAGCCCCCTGCGTGACCGTGTTCTGAAGCACGTGTCAAATCAGTCCAATGGAGTAGCGAGACGTCACGAGCGGGGTGACATAAGCACCAGAAAGTATAAAAGCGCATCCGGCAGAGCGCAAACCAGCTTCTGCTCTTCAGTAGCGCTCTGTGTATGTGTCTGTCTATTTACTGTTGTCCGTCCGCACAAGCATATATAAACAAACATGAAAAAGTCTATGGCGAGCAAACGGCATTACAAACACTGTGTTCCTCCCTGCCCACGATATCTGGTGGCGGGGGATACACACGATTTGTGTGTCGTTTGTTTGGGAGTGGAGCATGCATGGTCAGCTCTTGAGGGGGCTGATTGTCATGACTGCGAGCTGCTCTCGCTGCGTACGCTCCGCTCTCGCCTGGCCGTGTTTGATGAGAGCGGCCAGGCTCACTATCCCGCGGGCAGCGGTCCCGCTGTTGCCGAGGCACAAAGACAGAACATTGCAAACCGCACCCCTCCGCAAAAAGCATGGGGGTCGAGCCGACGCTCTCAGTCGGGGTCTTCTAGACCGAAGACGGATCTGTGGACCGTTATTTTGTCGAAGAGGACCTCGACTAAACGGTCCTGACGCCAACATCGTCAGGCCTTGAGGGCAGCCCCACCTGGGGAGGAAAGGATAACACCTCAGTATACGGTGCCCGATCCTCCTCAGTGCCCTCACGGAGAGTCACTGATACCCCTGCCACCCTCGGTGCTTCAGGGCTCAGTGAGCTCCAGCGAGCGAAATTCCCAGCTGCCGCCCGGCGACGTTACGGCACAGGAGAGCTCACCCCCTCGAGTGAGGGTGCTACAGCAGTCAGGTCGGTCATTCCCTGCTGGTCATCCGCTTCAGGGCACCGAACTGGCTCCTCTAATAACACCAGAGGCCAGCCTCGAGAGGCTGGTTCCCTTAGTAGATTTTCTGGTAGCGTGGAAACTTCTACCAAATATCTCAAAATGGGTCCTGCAGATTGTAGAGAAAGGTTACAGAATCCAGTTCGGTTCTCGTCCGCCTCGTTTCAACGGGGTCATCCCCACACTAGTGGGCCCCGAGCAGGCTCTGGTAATGGAACAAGAAGTAGACACTCTCTTGAGGAAGGGGGCCATAGAACGTGTTCCGCCTCTCTCTCGAGAGCGTCTGGCTTCTACAGCCGTTACTTCATCGTTCCAAAGAAGGATGGGGGGGTTGCGTCTGATCTTAGATATCCGTCTTCTGAACCGCATTATCAAACGGCTTCGGTTCAAGATGCTCACTATCAAGCAGATAGTATCTCAGATCCAGTCTGAGGACTGGTTTGCTACGATGGATCTCAAATACGCTTATTTTTATGTTTCCATCCTCCCTCAACACTGGAAGTTCCTGAGGTTAAATTTCGGGGGCGAAGCATACAATATCGAGTTCTTCCCTTCGGCCTGTCACTCTCACCCCGCACTTTCACGAAGTGTGTGGATGCTGCTCTGGCTCCACTGCGACTCCAGGGCATCCGCATACTCAATTATATCGACGATTGGTTAATACTAGCTCAATCGGAGCAGATGGTGGCTCGGCATCAAGATGTCGTCCTCGCCCATATGAGAGAGCTGGGGTTAAGACTAAACGCCAAGAAGAGTGTTCTTTCTCCACTACAGAGAACCACTTATTTAGGCGTGGTGTGGGACTCAACCTCGATGCAGGCACGTCTGTCTCCTGCTCGAATCGAGTCAATCCTCACAACAGTCACGAGAGTAAGAGAAGGCCAGTCACTCACTGTCAAACAGTTTCAGAGGCTGTTGGGCCTGATGGCAGCGGCGTCCAACATGATACCTTTTGGCCTGCTGTATATGAGACCCTTGCAGTGGTGGCTCAGAACCAAAGGATTTTCCCCGAGGGGGAATCCGCTTCGCATGATCAAGGTCACGCGGCGATGCTTATGTGCCTTAGACATGTGGAAGAAACGTTCCAGTCCTGGTTTAAGGCCCGATTTAGGGGCTCCTTGTCGCGTAATGCTAACGACAGATGCCTCTCTCATGGGCTGGGCAGCGGTCATGAGTGGGCGCTCTGCCCAGGGTCTGTGGGAAGGCCATCATCTCTTTGGCACATCAACTGCCGGGGAATGCTGGCCGTGTTTCGAGCTGACACACTTCCTTCCAGACCTAAGGGGGCATCATGCGTTTGTCCGCACAGACAACACATCGGTGGTCTCCTACATCAATCGGCGGAGTTATGGAAGCTGTGGGCATGGCCCCTGGCACGCCAGATCCTTCTGTGGGCTCAGGGGAAGCTCCTCTCTCTAAGAGCAGTTTATATCCCTGGGTATCTAAATCAGGGGGCAGATATCCTGTCGAGACAGGGGCTGAGGCCCGAGGGATGGAGGCTCCACCCCGAGGTGGTGGAGCTCATTTGGAGGGAATT